>NC_056731.1:730611320-730793820 GCF_019279795.1 Protopterus annectens | reverse complement strand
CTTCAGACCAAATTTCTGTTTCTTCTGTTCTTCCCTTGAGTACGATTGCTCCTTTTCTCCTTATGAGGATTCTGATGCTGAAGATTCCTTTCCTTCAGCCTCTCCTCCTGAGGATTATTCTTTTGGTGAAACTTTGCATGATATGAGGGAGCATTTTCACTGGGAAGGGCAGGAATTCTCTGAAACCAAGAAAAGGCTTAGGGATTTTCTTCTTCTCCCTCAGCATAAGCCTCTTGCTATTCCTCCTGTATTGGACATTGTAGATGATGTTTTTTCAGAAGCTTCCCTCTCTCCTGATTCTTTTCCCCCTACTCCGGTCAAACCAGATAGGTATTATAGGGTTCCAGATTCTCACGAGTTTCTTTTTAAGAATCTTTCACCTGATCTGGAAACAATTTCTCAGGGCCCTAAGGGTGTTAAGGCGGCCTCTGCTAAACATCCTATTCCCTCTGACTGAGAGTTCAGGGCTTTGGAAAGATGGGGTAAAAAAGTTTATACTTCTGCTACATTGTCTATTAGAGCTTTGAACTGTCAATTTCATATGCTAAAGTATCAGCAATACCTTTTGTCTGTATTTAAACAAAAGATGTCAGCTGTTTCTATTGGTGCGGATGACAAGGAGTTACAGGATTTATTGCATGCTATTGAACAAGTGGGTAAACATACCCTGCATTGTGGTTTTGATTCTTTGGAAGCTTCTTGAAGGGCTGCGACAACTGGTGCAGTTATTAGAAGATGTGCTTGGTTAAAGGAACAAAGCTTGCCGGATCAGGTTAAAGCCAAACTTTTGGATGCCCCTTTGCAGCACAATGTTTTGTTTGGGGCCAAAGCTGAAGAGGTATTAAAGAAAATGGAGAACAAAGCCAAATCTATGCAGATGGTTAAGGATTTTCTACAGGTGCAACCTCCTAGATTTAGCAGGCACTGGCCAGCTAAACCTTGGTCCTTTCCTAGCTCGGACAGGCCTCAGAGAAGCAGATTCCGGCGTTCCAGAGGTAGGGGACAGGCACAAACCCTTTTTAGGAATAGGCAGTGGCCTGCCCCCTCTCCCAAAGGTGGTGAAGATAAGTCTCAACCCTACTGGAAGCAGTCTTTATGACTCTCCCTTTCTGGTTCCAGGGGCTCCGCTCCTGGAAGCACCTTTGGGAGGAAAGATTTCTCTTTTTTATCACAAATGGGGCTGCATAACCCAGGACAAATGGGTTCTAGACATAGTCTCAAGAGGTTACAGATTTCATTTCCACACCTTGCCAAGACCAAACGGTTGGCCAGATCTGCTGAATCATCAGTGGGTAGAGGCACAACTGCAGGTTCAGTCCCTCTTAGCTATGAGGGCCATAGAATTGGTACCAAATTTAGAAATAGGGCAAGGTTTTTATTCAAGACTTTTCCTGGTTCCCAAGAAGGAAAATTTGTGGAGACCAATCCTGGACCTTTCCGTACAAAACACCTTCCTAGATGTACCAAAATTCAAGATGCTCACTCTGCAGCAGCTGCTGCCTATGTTGGGCAAGAACGCTTGGATGGTGACTCTGGACTTAAAGGAAGCTTACCTGCATATTCCTATAAGGCGAGAGTGCAGAAGGTATCTGAGATTCAAACCGGGCTCGAAGCATTACCAGTTCTCTGTGCTGCCTTTTGGCTTATCTACTGCACCCAGGGTCTTTACAAAGTGCCTGGCACCAGTAATGGCATTTTGCAGACAGAAGGGGATTCAAATATACCCTTATCTGGACGACTGTCTTATTCAAGCGGACGACAAAGACACTCTACTTTAGCATCTAGCTTTTGTGCAGCATCTTCTATAGTACCTCGGATTCACAGTGAATATAAAGAATTCAAATCTGGTGCCCACACAACAGATTACTTTCCTGGGTGCTCTTCTGAGTACTACAACCCAAATGGCTTCCTTGACACCAGACAAAAAAGCGCAACTGGCTTCTTCTTTCCAACACCTGGCTTCAATGAAATAGCTGACTGCAAGAAAGGTTCTGCAGGCTTTAGGTTACATGGCTTCCTGCATTCTCCTAATACCATATGCAAGACTGCATATGAGGAAACTACAGTGGTACCTCAAGAGTGTGTGGTCTCAGCATTACCACAGTTTGGAAACAGTGATCACGATTTTGCCTTGTCTACAGCAAGAGTTTCTTTGGTGGGCTGAAGCCTGTCTCCAGAACAAGGGGAGGCCTTTTTGTCCTCCACCAACCAACCAAGTTCTGACAACGGATGCTTCAGATTATGCCTGGGGAGCCCACATGCATGGGAGATGTCTTCACGGTGTTTGGACAAAGGAGCAAATTCACCTGCACATACATTTGAAGGAGATGCTCGCTGTACAGAATGCTCTGATAGCCTTCATGAACTTTCTTCTACCAGGGCAATTGTTGATAAAGACAGACAACACTACAGTGATGTGGTACATAAACAAGCAGGGGGGCTCTCACTCTTACCCCCTGTGCAGGTTAGCCATGGCTCTGTTGTACACTGCACTGACCTGCAGAGTTCACTTACAGGCACAATTCCTGCCAGGAAAAGACAACACGCTGGCAGACACATTGAGCAGGACACTTTCATATCCACACGAATGGATGTTGGATGTTCAGATATTCAGGATGATAGTACAGGCATGGGGATGTCCGGACATAGATCTTTTTGCATCCCCTCAGAATCATCAACTTCCAACATTCTGCACCAGGACCTACCACAAACTAGCATGGCAAGTGGATGCCCTCTCATTCAGTTGGAAACACCTCTCAGTATATGCTTTTCCTCCTTTTCCTCTTCTACCTCGGGTACTTCTGAAGATAAAACAGGACAGACCGCAAATGATTTTACTGGCTCCCAATTGGCCTCGACAATTCTGGTATTCCACTCTGATTAACCTAGTTCAGGAGCCTCCCTGGATTCTGCCTCAAATCCCTCATCTACTGTCTCAACAGGATGGCCGGATCCTGCACAGTCATGTCAAAACTCTAAATCTAGCTACCTGGTGGATCCAGGGTCTGTAAACACCTCTACTCTTTACAAACAGGTAATGGATGTAATCCTTGAAGCTAGATGGCCCAGCACTAGGAAATCTTATGCAGGTAAATGGAAAAGATTTTGCTCCTGGAATCAGGCTCAAGGTGGCGATTCTGCTGCTCCGAACATTCCTCTGATTTTAATGTATCTGGCAGAGTTGTTACATACGGGCCTATCTTTTTCATCTGTCAAGCTTCATGCTTCTGCTATTACAATACGGATCCTCCAATTTTTTCTCATCCATTACTTAAACAATTTCTTAGAGGGGCTAAGAATGTTCGGCCCCCAGTAAGAGCACCTGTTCCCACTTGGGATCTTAACTATGTTTTGGAAAGATTAACCTTGTCTCCTTTTGAACCTGCAGCTTCCATGGATTTAAAATTTTTGCCTTGGAAAACTGCTTTTCTTTTAGCTATAACCTCTGCTAGAAGGATTTCGGAATTTCAAGCACTCATGGCTGTGGAACCCTTCATTATTTTTCATCAGGACAGGGTTTCCCTAAGGACTAATCCCACCTTTATGCCTAAGGTGGTTTCGGCAGTGGCCTTGAATCAGGCTATTCATTTGCCTACTTTTTATCCTAATCCTCAAAGTGAGGACAAAAGTCTTTTGCACTCTTTGGACGTGCACAGGCAGCTTCGTTTTTACCTGGACAGGACCAAGATATTCAGGAAATCTGACCAATTGTTTGTCGCTTATGCTCCTACTGTTCTAGGGAAAGCAATCATTAAGCAAACTATTTCTAAGTGGATTGCCCACTGCATCAAGTTCTGTTACTCTTTTCATGGCAATCCAGTTCTTGTTAATATTAGGACTCATTCTACCCAGGCTACTGCTACTTCAGCAACCTTTCTTTGTGGGGTTCTTACCAAGGATATTTTAGAGGCTGCTACTTGGAGTTCTGTGCATACTTTTTCTAAGCATTACAACCTCCCTCTCTATTCTAAATCTAGGGCCGGTTTTGCTTCTGTGGTTTTGCAAAGTTTTGTGGCCGCTCCTTCTGTTTCTCCTCCAGCCACCCTTTCTTAGCTTTGGGACTCAACCCTACAGTCATGACTGCAACAGTGAACCACGAAGGACATAGTACAGTTGTGTACTCTTACCATAAATGCAGATGTTCGAGTGTGTTCACTGTTGCAGTCTGAGTTACCCTCCCTCCTATCCCCTCTTTTGTTTTTTCTTTGAGTATTGTCTGTTATGAGGTATTTTGGCTGCTGAGGTTTTGGGCACCTGACATCTGGGGCAAGAAAAACAAAGGTAATGGCGTCGGCTGAGGTCTTTATACTTCCTGGCGCATTGACGTCAGGATAAAAGCGACCTCAGCTGACACCCAATCCAGACTTTGGGATTCTGGCCGATCGAGGGCTGCTGCTGGCAGGAAGAACCCTACAGTCATGACTGCAACAGTGAACACACTCGAAGATCTACATTTATGGTAAGAGTACACAACTGTACTTTGTGTCCTGCAAAAAAAAAAAATTGTAAAAATGGCAAATGTCCTGAGATTTTAGGGCAAACTTATTTCCTATATTATATGTAATAGTTACATAAAACAGTTATTTTGTATCTGAAAAACCTACATGTTATAAGAAACAGAATAAGCAAATAAAATGCTAAAAGAATAAGCTTTTATTTAGGCAAAAAAGTGAAGTTATGTCCTTTGTACCGGTCGTAGGTATGTTTCGGCCTGCAAAATCTGACATTTGCACCAAAAATGTCCCACTTTGGGCATTTGAAAAGGTGGAAACTAAATACATTTAGCACCTGAAATACTCACTGGAGCATTTCTGCTCTGAACAAGTAGTATAAATGAAGACGTCAGTTCCCTGAAACCATCTCTCAACTGTCCATATTTTCGCATCTTATATTTGGTCTGTTCCTCATAAAATTTGCGTTTTTCTGGCAAATCATTGAGTATTAAAGTCACTAAATAATACTAAATAATGACATACGGTTTGAGTTTCAGACTTCATATCCTTCAGAAAACAAGTAATGATAGCAAATCTGTTACTCTGTCGGCTTTCTAAGTTTGTAGGAGCAATTAGAAAAGCCGGTATTGCAGTTGTGGTCAAACCTTAGTGCTGTAGCACTTGTCTTTCTTCTAAAACCTGAGTGGTGTAGCGTTCTGTGCTGGCAGGATGTAAACTGTAGTAAGTGTTTGCTACATTTGTAGCAAGCAGTTTGCTAAAGTTCAAAAAGAAGAATGTTTTAAAATTAAATCCCGAGTGCTGTAGCACTTTGTGACTGGTCTAAAGCCTGATAGCTATAACTCTGTATGCAGGCAGGGTGTAAACTGTAACAATTGTTTGCTACAGTTTAAAAAGATTTTTTTTAATTAAAAAAATATATATATTAAAACCTGAGCTCTGTAACGCTCAGCGTGTGGTCTAAAACCTGAGTGCTGTAACAGATCGTGCAGGCAGAGTATAAACTGTAGCAACTGTTTGCTGCATTTATTTATATATTTATTGGCATTTGTTTACCAGGAAAGTCCACTGGGCCAAAATAATTAATTTGCAGTAGAGGCTCAGGGAGAAAAGCTCCACAGTATAACATAGGGTTACCACCTGTCCCACTTTGCGAGGGACAGCCTCTCTTTTGGCAGTTGTGTCCTGCAAAAAAAAAAACTGAAAAAATGGCAAATGTCCTGAGATTTTAGGACCAAAAATATTTCCTATATTTTCTTTAATAGTTGCATAAAACAGTTATTTTGTATCCAAAAGACCTAAGTGTTATAAGAAACAGAATAAGCAACTAAAGTGCTACAAGAATAAGCTTTTATGTAGGCAAAAAAGTTAAGACCTGTCCTTTGTACTGGCTGTGAGTATGTTTTGCCCTGTAGAATCTGACATGTCTACAAAAAAGTCCCACTTTGGGCATTTGAAAAGGTGGCAACCCTAGTATAACAGCACATAAAATATAAAATTGTACACAAAATTTAAAATAATTAGAAGATGCAAGCAATATTCACAAAACAGACAGTAATATACAATAGTTAAAAGTGTGCAGACACACGATTTGTACAGATTTATACAAATAAAAGTTACAAAATTAGTCAAGTGATTGTATTATTATACACTAGAGGTAATATACTGAAGAAAAAATAACAACTTAGTAGTATTCTCAAGGTGTTTTGATGTTGTAGGCAGTAGAGTGGAGTAAAGGTGCAGATCGACAGAAGCACAAATATGGATAGTAGAGCAAAAGTTAAATAATTTGTTTTGTAGGCAGTCAGGTTATGGATAGATGAGAATTGAGACATGTGCATTGCCATAGGGTGTAGAGGTGTTGTCACAAAGATTTTTTGAAGGAAGAAATATTACTGGAGGTTCTGATAGCTAATAGGAGAGTGTTCCAAAGCCTGGCAATAGAGAAGAAATAAAGCATGTTGCCAGCTGGGAGTTTAGGTTTGTCTACTTGCAGAAGACATTGATTTTCAGATCTAATTGGCCTATTTGGGTGGTAGTAGGTTAAGACAGAAGAGAGGGCTAGGCAGTCTAAGGGTTTGTAAATGATTTTGTGAGTTGTGATTAGCTGCAGGTAGGTTAGATGATGTGGAAGTGTGATCCAGTTAAGTAACTGCAATGATGGGAAGAGTATTTTGTGTTAGTTTCAAACTTGAATACCTTGTTGTAACATGACTCAAGCTTGGTTTTAAGGGTGGAGTGGATATTGGTGAGGAGAGGAGCACCACACAGGAGTGAGGATAAGAGAAAGGTTAAGGTGAGAGTATGCTTAGTGGAGCAGGTAAGATAGCATTTTTTCGGTTGGGGGTGCCTAGTTTATAGTTTGTTTTTTTGATATTATTGTGGATGTGAAGGTCAAATGTCAGGTTTTCATTGAGGGTAACTCCCAGCAATTTATTTTTCTTGGGAGTAAATAATAACAATTTTGTTTTGTTTGGGTTTAGAGCTAGATGATTATTAGCTATCCAGATTTCAGTGGTGGTAAAGGCATTCTGGCTTATCTGCAAACCTTCTGCTGTTGATTTAGCAGAGCAAATAATGGTTGAATTGCCTGCATATTGTACATCAGTCCCATATTTAAGGTTGCTATAGAAGTCATTTATAAAAATTCTGAATAGAAGGGGTCCTAAGATGGAGCCTTGTGGGATGCCTGTAGAAGAGTTAAGAAATGGAGAGAAAGAGTTGAGACATCTAGTGGATTGTTGTCTATTTTTTAGATAGTTTGTGAACCAATTTAGAGTTGGAGGGAGATAACATGGGTGGAGAGTTTACTAAGGAGTAGAGGGTGGGAGATCGTATCAAAGGCTTTTGAATGGTCAAGAAAGAGAGAGGTTACAAATTTACCAGCATTTCTAGCTTAAACGACCATGTCCATAAAGGAAATAAGGGCAGTAGTAATGCTGTGGCCAGGTCTAAACCCATGCTGAGTTGGAGAGATGTGTTTGTTTAGTAGTAGATAGTTTAGAAGTTGATAATGAATGCATTTCTCTAGAAATTTAGAGACAGGGGAGTGAGTAGCAATGGATCTGAAATTAGAGATGACTGTATTGTTACCACCTTTATGAATTGGAAGAATGCATGCTTTTTTCCATATAGTAGGAACATAAGACTCTTGGAGAACTCAGTTGAGAACTATGCTGATGGGATAGGCAATGGATCTTGCTGACATATTGAGGTGCTCTGGAAGCAAGTTAGAAGGGGCACAGGAGCCGGGTTTCAGTTAAAGGAGAAGTTTAGTTATGATAGTGATGGGAATAGGGGAGAAAGAAAAGGTGGATGAGTTGGGCCTGTTTCCTGAGAGAGTCGTGATAGTAGATAACAGTATTAGTCTTAGTGTGGGGAAAAGTAGAGGCACGTTTGGCTATAGTGTCAATGGAATGTGAATTGAAGAAGGTGGCTATTTCACTGGCAGTTTTCACAGGGAATGGGCATGGGTTGTTTTTGGTGCCAGGGTTAATTACAGATGAAATGGAGTTCGAAAATTTCTTAGGATTTTGCTTGTAATTTTTTTGAAGGTTTAGACAGTATTCCTTTCTATCATTAATGATTAGGCACTTTGCTTGGTTATGGAGCTGTCTGAATTGTAGGACATCAGTAAGATTTTTATGCTTTTGCCATTTTTCCATATTTTGTCTCTGGCATTCATAACTTGCTTGGTAGGTTTAGTAAGTCATATGGCATGCTTGATTTTGACTCTTTTTTTGTCTAACTGGGGCCAATTTGTTGAGGGTAGTTAGGAATGTGGAGTTGAAGAACGTGACAGCTGCATCGAGTGGCAGGACTTTTAGAATATTCCAACTGATGGTTCTAAGGATTTCATTGAGAATTGTAGGGTTAGAGTTACTTAGATTTCTAGTTTGTTTAAACTGGTGTTGGGAAGGTATTACATTGGTTTTACAAATTATATAGGCTGGAAGGTGGTCACTAATACCGCAAGAGAGTGTTCCTGCTGCTGAAATTTTGTTAGGGTCAGAGACTAGTATCCAGTCTAGACGTGAGCCACTGCCTTTATTTTTGTTAGGTCTAGTTATATCTGTTATCAGCTGCATAAAGTTGAAGAGGTTGATATTGGGGGATGGAGAGTGGTCTAAGAAATCTAGCCAGTTTTTGTTTACGTTGCCTAGGATGATTGTTTCATTGTTAATATTGTTTGATATCCAGGCAAGAATATCTTCTAAAATGGGAATATTGTTGTCTGGGGGGATGTATATGGCTATGATACAGTGATACTTAGAATTGCTGAGTTTGAGAAATGATATAAGTAATTCGGCAGTAGCAAATTGAGGAATAGGCTTGGAGTATGGGACAATGGTGAAAGTACTGATGGTGAAAGCATTGGTCATACACACTTTACTACAGTTAAAAAAGATTTTTTCAAACTAAAACATGAGCTCAGTAGTGCTCTGTGCAGGCAGTATATAAACTGTAACATCTATTTGCTTCATTTGTAACAAACAGTTTGCTAAGTTTTAAAAAGAAGACTTTTTTATTAAAATAAGTTGAAGGAGGTTTGAGGGCACAGAAATGACACCTATATGACTGGGGCAGGAGGGGGAGCATGTTGTGCATCTGGCCAACTGGTTGGTGTGCAGGTAGAAAGACATCCGTTTTTTTTTTTTTTGCACTTTAAAGGAAGGGGAGAATAGAGCATAGAATTAACTGTAATAAGCCAATCATTGTGATTGGCTAATTACAGTGAAGTACTTTTTTTTGAAGAGCTAAAGGGGTGGGGCACTCGTTTGTAGTACCTGCTCAGGGTGCTGGTTGAACCAGCTATGCTTTTGCCTCCACAAGAGACATATTCCTTTCTTTTATCAAACTATCTCATTGCATCATGACTACATCATTGTTCCCACGTTATCCCTGGCAAAGACACTTCATTCATTAAAAAATACACACCCATCAGTTCTTGTATTGAACACTCATCAACCTACTTACTTAACTAAATAAATTATTTGAAACTTAAGGGGACATTATTCCTCCCACAGGGAGGGTATCAGAGAGAGAGAGAGAGAGAGAGAGAGAGAGTCCCCTAGATCTGATAGCTAAAGTGATTTAATCTGGACGGATCCTTGATACTGTTTCTTTTTAAGTTTAGTGGAAATATTTAACATTTTACACTTTCTTAATTTTACTCTTTCTCCAGTTGAATATTTTCCGTGGGTTTATGTTCAAATAATCACTGATCCTCAGAATTAGATTTTTCTCTGGCTAGAACTTGTCAGCCCCTTTTCCTGTCCTTTACCTACATGCACTCTCTCTTCATTTTCCCCTCCATATTTTTTCTTCACCTACAACTTCTTCTTCTTCGCCTAGTTTACTCTCTCATCCAGCTTCTTGTTGTCCTTCCACATGTATGTTTTCTTGTCTTATCCATTCTTTTTCATTATTTACTGTTTGATCTTGACAATCCATCCAAAACTTTCCCTATTCTACACAACCCACATTCAGACACTCACTTTCCTGCAGTATGTCCTATCTCCACACAATGTTTATATTGCACCTCATCACATTCATGATTTAAATGAGAAAGGTCTCGACAAAAGAAATATGATTTAGGCTGACTAGGGTATCTTAATGTCCATTTATGACCAGCCACAAAAATAACACTTGGCAAATGTTTCACCATTTTTTTTCACATTTTAAAACAGCGTCAAACCTCCACCCTTCATTTCATAAGTTTCTCTCTTTTGTAACTTTCACAACATTATCAAGAGTTTCACACAGAGCCTACATGTATCTTTTAACATTGCATTTTTCCAGTTCATTATTTCTAAACTACAAAGTAACATTTTTTTTACTGTTTAAGTTACTACCAGAAATCAAATAGTTGTTCCATGAGTAAATGTCCTTTTTGTTACATAGTTCCAGAACAAGTCTCTCTCCCAACATGCAGACCAAAATTTTTGAATTTTAAAAACAAGAACAATTACCAACTTGTCCTATATATATATATATATATATATATATATATATATATATATATATATATATATATATATATATATCTGTGTATTACAGTCATTTCTTCTTATTATCACAGTCGGCCTTCTCTTTTTTTTTAAAAAGGAGTTTTTCTTATAGTTTGCTGCTCTCCATGTTTGCCTGCGGTCACCACTGTATGTGTTTTAGTTACTGTATTATCTGCTGCCACAAAACCAGACACCTTCCCAGTTTGCTACTGCTATCCTGTTTTACTTTCTGTCACTGCTGCATACGTTTTATCTGCTACATTCTCTACTGCCATGTGAACTTGTTCCTTTTCCATATTGCCATCCTCAGCACTTCTGGAAAAGTTATCTGCCCTCTCACCCCATGAAACAGCAGAACAATCACCTGGATCATCCTGCTTGACTCTTTTTAACAGATCATCATTTGCAAGCCTTCCTGCCACTAGTTCTGTGATCTGTATCACTTCAACAGACTCGCTTATTTCCTTCTTCATGGAGACAGCTAAGTGCTGCTCATTTGTAGTATCCACCACACTAGAATCTTTGTTTACAAGCTGAAACTCTATATCTAACAAATTTTCTCCAAATTTTCAGTTTCAGCTTCCAAACTGTCCATAGCTTTTCTTCTGCCCTCCTCCATGCTGCTGCTTTCCTTCTCCTTTCTACTGTAGCAGCCCTCTGGCACAATCTAGCAGCTCCAAAGAGGAGGTGAAGTTCTGTGATGCCCTGGCCATATTTCCCAAGTAGTATAAATACCACCTGATGTCTCCCCTGAAAACAGGTCACTAGCCTAAGTGGGACTAACTTAGTCAACAAATGAGAAATAAAAATACAAAAAATAAATATTACAAACATTTTAAATGTATATTCAGTTATTCCATGAACAGACAGTAAGTAATATGCATTAACAATTACAGTCACATTTAATTACATTCATATGAAATAAAGCTAATTATTATAGAATACAAGAAAATTATTCTTTTAGTAGATGTTGAACATTAAGCTTTTGAAAAGGTTTGTTAATTTGATAGTAGATCTTGTGATTAGTGCTTAGGAATTCAAAGACATTTTACTGGGAGAAGGAACTCAGTAGGACAGAAAATGTTAATATTGCAGTTAAGAGGTGGGGTATTAAGCATGTTCAAAGAAAATTATATATGGTTATCATAAGGTTTATATTCAAAATATAGAGCTGGGATGGTGGACAGTATCACAAAACTATATCTATGGCTGGGAGATGTTAGTAAAACTATTCAGGTATTGATGACGACTGGTTTTTGGGTATAGGATTTTGAATGAAGGAAAATAGTTTGACAATATGGCAAGAAGAAGGTAACAGTGACATATATCCTAGAGAGATAGAGTGCAGCACTGAAGTGGTGAAAGTAGAAGTGCAATGCAGTAGAGTGATCTGAGGTTCAGTTTTGAAAATTAGAAGTTTTTAGTGAAAACAGAAAGGGGAAATTATTTTGAATCTTACTACTGCTAGTAGATTTAGTAAGTAATAGAGAGAGATGAGCAAATATTATGTATTCATTCAATAAATAAATCATAAGCAATTCCAGGAAGACTTTTTGATATATATCTATATATATATATATATATATATATATATATATATATATATATATATATGCACACAGACACACACACACACACACACACACACACACACACACACACACACACACACACACACACACACACACACACACACACACACACACACACACACACACACACACACACACACACACACACACACACACACACACACACACACACACACACACACGCATATTTATTTATTTAACATTTGTTTACCTGGAAAGTCCGACTTGGAATGAAGCCAATTTTCAGTGGAGGCTCAGGAAGAAACACTCCAGATGCATGTCTTTGTAATGTAGGAGGAAACCAGAGCACCTGGAGAAAACCCACACAAACACAGGGAGGACATGCACACTCTGCACAGAAGGCACTCCAGCCGAGAACTGGACCAGAGACTCTCTTGCTGTGAGATGCACCACTGTGCCATCCGTTTTTGACTATATATTATATCTATATATATATATATATATATATATATATATATATATATATATATATATATATATATGTGTGTGTGTGTGTGTGTGTATATATATATATATATATATATATATATATATATATATATATATATATATATATATATATATATATATATATATATATATATATAAGCAGATAGACTTATTTTTTGGTGACACAGACACTTTGCTACAAGAGCGAGAATTAAAGTAGCAGCTGCTACTTAATGGAGTTTCCCAGCTAGGACTGAATGAGTCTCCTAACATTAAATGTGCTTTAAGATGGCTTAGATAACCTGTTAACCATTACCCATTTCTTCACTTTAGTTTACATTTGAAGCTGTCAGTGCATACACTTTATTGTTTAAAGAATTTTTATTACTTTAATACTTCCATGACTCATTCATACTTTTTATACTTCCATGACTCATTTGTACTTCTTATACTTTTATATTTTAATTCAGGAAGTCTTTGGTTTTCATTGGCAGATTGGGTGGAACTGAAAACACTATTAAACTGCACACCTGTTTTTGACTCATTACAACTATTTTCTGAAGAAGTTCTTTTCATTAATAAAGAACAAAAGTACTAAATACTAGCTCTGCTCTTATTTTCCTTCTTGCATGGTTTTAGAACATTTTTCTAGATTTAAGTTTTTCATCTTCTAAGCTGGACCAGTTCTTTTGCTTTGTGTATATATATATATATATATATATATATATATATATATATATATATATATATATATATATATATATATATATATATATATATATATATATATATACAGGTCTACTTCAGAGAATGGAGATTACCGTACAGTGCATAACAGGACATTTACCATTTTCCTTGCTGCAGTGTGATCTCAGAGTTCTTATATTTAATTAGCAGGGAGTGCATGGGGGTGCATGTTTTTGTTTTTATTTTTTTTATTTGATGTTCGAAGTTGGAAACCTTTGATCATTCTGTCATTGGCTATATGATGTTCGACGTTTTGAAACTTCATTCATCTGAAGTAGACCTATATCTATATCTATATCTATCTATATATATCTGCATCTATCTATCTATATATATATATATATATATATATATATATATATATATATATATATATATGTGTGTGTGTGTGTGTGTTTGTGTGTATGTGTGTGTGTGTGTGTGTGTGTGTGTGTGTGTGTGTGTGTGTGTGTGTGTGTGTGTGTGTGTATAAAAGAAAGAATATGTGAGAACGGTAGATAAGAATTTATTTTATGTATATTCTAGCACAAACAAGTATATATATATATATATATATATATATATATATATATATATATATATATATGACTTTTGCTCGACTGAGCAAACGTCTGAATCCATAAAACCCAAGCACACTTTAACAAAAGCGCTTTTATCGAAAAAGCGTTTTTGTTAAAGCGTGTGGAAACCCCCCCCACTTCATTTACATTTCAGCAGGGGGGCTTTTCCCCTGCACCCCCTATGTGGGGGGCTGTGCCCCCCACACCCCCCCACTTTAATATTCTCCCTCTGAGACCACACTACAGTGGGGAAAAGTGAAATTTCACATACCCGCACCATAGTACAGCCTTGGCAACAGTCATACTTACGCGAAAGTGCTGCTTCGGTGAATATCACTTTCGCATAAGTATGCCTGGTCGTTTGGATTTCGGTCATTTGCATATAAACAGAAAAGGGGTTATTATAGAAAGATGTAGGTGAGGTTTGCTAAAGAAAATGATAAATATATAGCACTGACAGAAAAAGATTAATATAGGCTGTTAATAATCTGCTAAGTGCACATGCATTTTGTTTTAGGCAATATCTGAATCAGATACAGTAATGAAATCTGCAAAACTGCTTTACTGAAACAGTTTTTATGATATTTAAAATTTATTTATTTATTTATTTGACATTTGTTGACCTAGGTAGGCTGAATGAGCAATTGCCCTTTTTCAGCGGTGGCCCGTTGAGAAAAGCTCCACAGTACAATTAAGCAAATTATTTAGAAGCAGTATGGTATGACAAATCAAGTAGTTGTTAAGAGTACAACAGTGCATATTACACTTATACAAAGTATTAATAGTATAAACAGGTAGTTGCAAAGCTGGGATAATCACATTAGGGTTGTCAGCAGTACACAAGAGTAATATTCAAAGCATATTGTTTTATTAGCTAAGTTTGGTGTAGATATTAATATAGTGGCTATATAGCCAAAAGGATGGGGATAGCAGGTTACTTGGACAAGGAATTGAAGTAAGCAGGAGAGAAGTAGCATGATAAGAGAAGGGCGATAATAAAGAGGTAATTAAAGGGAGGAAGGAGAAGGAGGGAAAGGGAGGAGTGAGGTAAGTAATGGTTAATAGAGGATAGGGTTCAAGTGGGGTGATAACAATGACATAGCCAGGAGCAGTTTTGGTAGTTTATGAGAGCTTTCTTGAATTCAGGGGTATGGGTAATGTTTTTAAGGGACATGGGTAGTTTGTTCCAAGACAGAGCAGGGAAATAACCATAGAGTTTCTGTCCAATAGATTTTTTTTTAGGTTTGTGAATCTGTAAGAGACATTGGTCTGAGCTTCTGAGGGACCAAGGTGGGTATTGTGGGGAAGTAGTGAGGAGATGTTAGGACAGGAGGTGGGCTAGTTTAGGACAGAATGGATGATGGGGAGTAGAGTTTATAGGACTTGGTTAGGAAACTCAAGCCAGTTAAGAGTCCTGGGAGCATGGCAGTGGTGTGCTTTAGATGGTAAATTAGCAGCAAATCTTGAAACTTTGTTGTAGGTTGTTTTGCATTTGCGAAGTAGTTGGTTAAGACATGTGAGCCATAGATAAGGTTAGGGAGAAGGCAAGCTTGGGCAAGTGAGTTTCTGGAGACAGCTGTGAGGAACCTTTTATTTCTATACAGTAGGTTGAGTTTTCATACAGTGAAGTACATGGTGGTCAAATTTAAACTGGTCATCAATGATTACTCTAAGGAGCTTAGTGTGGGTATCAGCTGAGATAGTTGTGCTGTTAAAGGAGAAGATGGTGAATGAGGATTTAAGGTGGTAGAGAGATCTGGGGAGAAAGAGAAGTTTTGTCTTTTTGGGGTTTAGTATGAGTTAATAGTTAGTAAGCCAAGTTTCAGTGAGGTCAAAGATTTTTCTGTCAGGTCTGATGGGTTGTCACTGATGGAGATGATTGTGGAGTCATCTGAGTACTGTATGAGGGATGACTGAGGACAGGAAGTGTGGCGTTGATTAGTAAAGATGTTAAAAAGAAGGGGACCTAGAAATGAGCCTTGAGGGACACCTATTTTGTTGGGGAGAAAGGAAGAGAGAGAGCAGAGAGCCATGTGATGGATTCCTGTCTGCCTATGAGGTAGCTGTTGAACCAAGAGATAATTGATGAGGAGAGTTGAGTTGAGAGAGTTTGGAGAGAAGGATGGGGTGGGAGACAGTGTCAAAGGCTTTGGAGAGATCTAAGAAGAGACAGGACACTAGCTTATTGTTGTCTCTGGCTAAGGAGATGGAGTTGGTGAAGAAAATGAGTGCTGTGGTGTGGGTAGAAGCTGTGTTGGGAGGCAGTGATGAGGTTTTCTTTAGTGAGATAAGCCATGATTTGTTTGTGAACACAGTGTTTGAGAATTTTAGAGAGGGGGAAAGTATGGCGATTGGTTGTTAGTTAGAGAGGTCTACAGAAACCTCTCCTTTGTAGACAGGTATTGTATGGATTTTTTTTCCAAAGAGTAGGGACAGTGGATTCACTGATAGAGTGGTTTATTAGGATGGAAACAAGATATGCTATGGAGTTAGCAGCAGCCTTTAGGAAGAGAGGTGGGAGGTTATAGGCAGTTGGGGAACAAGGTTTGAATTTAAGGAGGAGTTTTTTTATATAGCAGGTAGGAAATGAGCTTAGTGAGCATGGGCATTTTTGTAGTAGGGGTGTGAAGGGGAGTAACAGGCAAGAGAAAAACTATCAGCCTGTGCTTGTTAAATAATGGCAGTATAGTGTGATGTTAAGCCTGTGGAGTGCATGATGCAAATTAATATTTCAAATTGGTCAGGTAAATGGTACATGCAGCTAGATACTAGCAGAGGGACTACTGCAGAAAGGTGCAGGAGTGCAGGTTAGGGGGAGTGGGGCCACTGAGGGCAACCTGGAGAGCATGCTCACCAAAGTTGACTATATTACAAGTTATGTATTTGGCAAAAAGTTAAACTGATTTAAGACGTACACTAGCAGAGAGTAGTTGCAAGACCAGCTGAAGTCTCAATAGCAAACAGCTAAAAGCAGCATTAGCCAGGTAGATGTCCGAGGCTGAGGTTATCTGCAAGGGGTGGGAAGACTTGTTTTCCTGCTTGTAGATAAACTGTAGGGAGACAAATAACAAAATAATAGTTGGAGTACAGACCGGATATAAGGTTAGGCTAAATGGTCACAGCTAATTAGAGTCACAGATACAGAAACTATAGCTAAAAGAGAAAATTCTGGTGAGAGAGAAATGGTGAGGGAGTACAGGGTGAAAAAGAAGATAGCGAGGCAGTAGAGAAATAAAGACAAAGGTTATGGGGGGACAGAAGTAGGGAAACAGACAGTTAGTGTAATGAAGAGCAGAGAAAGCTCAGGGGGTAATTGCAGTGAGGCAGTGGGGAGGGGGAGAAGTGCGAGGAGTTAGCCAGGAGACGAGAAGGTATCCAGACTTGAAGATCTGTTGAACAGTGTTCCTGATATCAGAAGGGGAAACTTATGCTACTACTATAGTAACCATAGCAAACATTTAGCTCTAACATTTTCACATAAGCTGAAGACGGCATAACAAAACATCTAGGCTTAAATGGGTTAACCTGAGTTATAGACAACCTAACAAACAACTGGGCACTACAGTTTCAAGAGCATGCATAAGTTAACAAAGCAGAATACAGTCCACATATGTCCCTACTAGTATCAGTATGCAATATAAGCATATCACGGTATACAGTACATTTCATGCAGTCTGCTGAGATGCAATACACTACTCAAATAATTATCAATATTACATATAGGAAATGCTTAGTGAATATGTAGGCACTACAGGTTTAGAAGCAAACATTCACAATGACAAGGTACAGCCCATATAAAGCACTATCAGTTATGCTAGAGAGCATACAGGGTAACACAAGAAACAATAAACATTTCCTTTGCATACACCTGGGTAGGTTTACACCACACAAATATTCAGGAGTATTAGATAAAGAACACAATTGGGCAAGTATTTTGAACAAAACACATAGCCTTATAATCATGAGATGCAAAAAGATAATGGTCTATACAGTCTAGAAATAAACACAAAAATGTGTCATTATTTTTGCCTTCTGCAAAGTGGAATTCATTGCTAACTTCAGTATTAAGAACACTCTTCCAGTGTTCAAACCCAGTGCTGCAAGATCTGGGAGCACATGTAGATAGCAATCTGAACTTTGACCGCCAAGTTTCTGCAATGGTATGGAAAGGCTACATCATGCACCTCCTAAGTCAGACCATATTATCCCAATCTGAGGATGTTATAACAGGACTGTACTCAAACTTCATCAGAACACTAATAAAGTATAATGCTGCCTTTTGCATATATGTCATCAGACACCTGCAGCAGCTGGAGTGACCTCAGGGGTTTCTCACCAAGGAAATACAGCGCCAAACCATGCTATGACACACAGTATGTGGATAGACTGAAAACCCTGTTGTCGTATAGGATGAGATGACTTGTGTCTGGCCTAGTCTCTGACTCTGACTGTGCCCTGATGGGAATACTGCACATGTACAAAACAGCTATAGCTGATGATATCAGCAGTCTGGTGAGAAAAAGATGGCAATAGCAGTGTCCCACATGCTGTTGTAAAATGGTCTCTGTAATGTAAAGCAGCTGCCCACACACACACACACACACACACACACACACACACACACACACACACACACACACGCACCAGTTGACTATAGTGAGAACAGAACCCCTACCTATCTATGTGCACTGACTAGAGACATCTGTATTTAACACAAGCACCACAGCATAAGTCTGATTTGGAGAGTGTCAGACAGCACTTTATAGGTGATGACATCAGCAGTGTCTGGTGAGAAGAAGATAGTAATAGCTGGCATAAAATACTCTCTCTAATGTCAAATGCACAAACACACACACACACACACACACACACACACACACACACACACACACACACACACACACACACACACACACACACACACACACACACACACACACACACACACACACACACACACACACACACACTCATACCAGTTGACAGCAGTGAGAAAAGGGTTTACCTTCATAAAAGCAAAACACAGTGGTGCGATTGCTCATATGAGCGAATCGTAACCATGAAACGTAAAACAGCGACAGTTGCAAATGTCTGAAAATCAGCAAATCAAAAAGCCAATCCACTGATTTTCGAACATTAATGTTGAAAAAAATTAGATAAAGTGTAATGCAGGGGGCAAGCCCCCCTACACCCCCCATGTGGGGTGCTGTGCCCCCCACACTCCCCTACTTTATTATTCTAACTCTGAGATCGCACTACAGTGGGGAAAGAAACCATTTCCCGATCCCCACTATAGTGCAATCTGCCCCAGAATGTCAAATGTGCAATGAGCGAATCTCACTGTGCATTCACTCATTGCACATTTGAACCTTTTTCCGTTCGGCGTTTGCAAACTTTGCAAAGTGCCTTTCGGAAAATTGCTGTTCGCCCTTGTGCAATACACACTTGTAAAGGTAAACCTGAGAAAAGAGAATGTTGTATTTTATGCAAGTACCATGGCACAAGGCTGACTTTTACAAGGCTGCAAGACAGCTTCTAGTGGATGACATCAGAAGTGGATGTTGGAGAGAAGATGTTGGAGGTCTGCACGAAATGGATGTGTAGGTATGTGCGAGTGTCAAAATATTGGCAATCCATGGGATTGGAGTGATAACTGCAGAATACACACTTATGCTCATCTAACTAGATAGACACACACACCTCCCAGTTGACTGCAGTGAGAACAGAACCACTACCTAAGTATGCAGACTAGATATCTCTATATTTTACTCAAATACCATGGTGTAGGACAACTGACAGTGGATGGCATCAGTAGTGGATGTTGGAGAGAAGATGGGAGGCCAGCACGAAATGAATAGCTAGCCTTGTCCAACTGTCAATACATTAAAGTTCTGCATGTTACCAGATTGATGAGTGTATAGTGTGTATTATTTGGTGGCTGTGTTTCCTATGAGCAGGTACAGTATACTTTAAGAGAAAGCTTTGCAGACTATATGCAAACAGGTGTCCACATTTTTACTAGTACTGGAAAATCTGAATGTGTATTATAATTCTACAGATGTGCATGGTATATAAAAGTACATTTTTATTGATTTATGTAGTGTAGTGTAGTTGATATATTTGTGAACAAGTACTGAGAGGCCAAGTTTGCATTGTAAATATATGTCTTTTTCTTAAATAGTGACTTCATTTTGTTTGTGTTTCCACATGCAGTGTCATGTCATGAACACTAAATGGGCAGTAAACAGAAGTAATGCATGCTACTGTCCAATTTGCATAGTGCACTGCCAAGCAGCAGATTTGCACTAGGGTTGGCAAAGTGTTTGCGCCTGCGAGATACACATTTCTACCACTTTCCCTGTTTGCACATAGTTAAGCAGTGCACGAATGTGAGCCTCACTGCTAAAATTCTCCTGCTGCTTAGTTGACTCTGTGGCAGCAGATTTAATGCACTGACACATTTCTTTTTGAGCCCAGATGATGTTGTTGTTCTTCTTTTGGCTTTTCCCGGTTAGGGGTTGCTACAGTGGCACACCAGTCCACTAACGATTGGCAGTAGATTTTTTACGGTGCCGAGGTGCCAGCTCGATGCCCAACCTTCAGTGAAGGCAAGCCCATTCACGCATGTCTTTTGAACACCACTCAACCGTGGCGAGGACATGCAGACTCCACACAGAAGGTGCACCAGCCGAGAATTGAACGGGAAAACCTCTTGCTGTGAGGCAACAATGCTACTGCTGCACCAATGAGCCCAGATGATATAGGGTTCAAATCCAGGTCTAAGTAATACTTTTAAATAAGTAGTGATAATGCAGTGAAATTATTCTTTATACTAAATTCATCATGTGTTACTGTTTGTTGATTTAGCGCAGCATGTTTAAGCAGCATTGTGCAGGGGTAACCATACCACAGAAGAGGCAGTTACTGCCTTTTGGCATTGGTGTGCAATATCAAACTCTGCACAAATGCAGATTTTGGTACTTATGTGTGTTGTGTGTGATTATAGTTTTTGACCAGATTGTAGGTGTCAAATGGGGTAGATAGGAAAGTGGTGAAATGGGGGCAAATGGGGGAAGAACAAAGGGAAAGCAGTATAAGGATGTGCAGGAGGGAGGTAGGAAAGAATCATTGCTATCCATTTCTTCAAAAGTGTAAAGTGAAAATATGTACAGAATATTAGCTGAATTTGGACTGTCACCTCCACAAAAAGGGGTAACAACAAAACAATCATATTGTATAGCTAATTGGACCAAATCTAGTGTGTCAAGAAAACATATGTGCAAAATGGAGAGCTATGTATGGGACCATATTTTTTTTGTGGGACAAGTGCCCATTTTATTTTACTTTAGTAAGGGAGGAATGCTGGGTAAGGGCATTGATATTTCTGAGTCAGGTAAGTTGGGTAAGTGGGGAAGCAAATGCAAACACACAAGACAAACAAGACAAGACACAGTGAAGGTGAGGGACACAAAATGTTGGGAGACACCATGATTAGGGTGAGGAAGAGGACAATGCAAGCCCACACCAATCAAACATGGGGACAGTGAGAATCTGGTCCTCACCTGCAAGACTGTCATCACTGTCCTCTTACTCTACTGGCTACTGGAGTGCTTGATGTGTTTCCTACAGACCATGAAGGATCCAGCATTGGCGTACACCAATGGTGCTGTCCATGACCCTATGCATCAACCTTGGCATATCCTGGTGGATGATGAAATCCTTACCTGCACCAGTACTCCCAGAGGGTACCACAGCACCAGCGGCTAAGGTAGGACTACTTTAGGGTGCAGATAGTGCATGGGCAGCAGAGGTAGTTCTGCTAGGTTTGGTCCCAGATGTGCTGGGTATCGGTGCCAGAGCTGGTGAAGTGGGAGCAGGCTGAGACACTGGAGTTCACCTAGCTTCCTGTGTTGTGAAGCATTTAGTGATATGTTACAGATGGATGACATAGAGACAATAAAAAAGATAAGGGTTGGGGTGAGAGAAAACCAAGAGATAAAAATAGTACCATCATATGTGACATACGATGCATTTATGCCAATAATACAAGTATTTTATCTGAAGTTTTGCATTTAAGTTTACTGCCTAACAACTATAAACTATAATTACAGATTGCACAAAGTAATCCTTGTAATGTGCATATATTACATATATATACTTGGTTCAGTTATACAGATTAAATTTAACAACAGGGCATTTATGTCACTTGTGTAGAATTTAATTTCTGTAACATTATTAAATAATTACAGAATTTTATACTTATTACTTGTGGTTTTTGAACCCACAACCTCTGAGTACTGCCTTAACCTTGACTTCTACTGTTGGGTTGTGCTGCAGACTGATGCATGCATACTTTCTTTAACAGTTAGGATATGCATGTTTACTTTGCTGTTACTGTATTGAAAAATAATATTTTTCTTTAAGTTTCAAAGCTAAAACAATGAGTAAAAAGGTCACACAGAAAAAAACAATTGTTAAAAAAACACAAAAGAAAAATCTAGCAAAGCTAGACTTTACACTGTGTGATACCATAAACCTATTATATCAGAGGCACTATGGGATATATGCAGCTTACCCTTTAAAGATATCAAGTGTTTCAGCTAAATGGCAATTGTGAATGTCCATGACTTTTTCTTTTACTTTCACTTTTAAGTCTTTTTATGGACAATTTCTGTCCAATAAAGCCAAACCCCTCTAACTGTGGACATGCATGTTTCTGCCTTCTTATGGCATTATCAGCATACCATAAGAGGAATATTTGGCTAACATTTGGAAACACATGATTGGATACTCAACTAATACTGATAAACATTAGGGTGTCTACAAAATATCTCCACTAACAAACTAAAACAATGGGTAAAATAAAAGGTCACACAGAAAAAAAAAAAATCAGTAAAAGAACACAAAAAAAATCTAGCAAACCTAGACTTTTCACTGTGTGATACCTTCAACCTCTTAAAAATACCTTTTAAAGATACCAAGTGTTTTAATTAAAGGGCAATTCTGAACACTCATGACTTTTTCTTTTAAATCTTTTTATAGATAGTTCAGACCAAGAAAGCCAACCCACTACAGCTGGAAAAATACATCGCTCTACCATCTTATGACATCACCAGCACAACATAAGAGAAATGTTTGGCTAACATTTGGAAACACAGGGTTGTATACCCAACTGATATCCATAAACATTAGGGTGTCTACAAAATATCCCCACTAACAAACTAAAATAATGAGTAAAAAAATCACACAGAAAAAACAATTAGTAAAAAAAAACACAAAAAGAAATATCTAGCAAAGCTAGACTTTCCACTGTGTGATACCTTAAACCTCTTGTATCAAAGGCACTATCGGATATATGGAAATTACCCTTTAAAGATATCAGGTGTTTCAGCTAAATGGCAATTCTGAATGTCCATGACTTTTTCTTTTACAACCCTGTGTTTCCAAATGTTAGCCAAACATTCTTTTCATGCTGTGCTGATGATGCCATAAAAAGGCAGAAACATGCATGTCCATAGCTAGAGGGAGTTGGCTTTACTGGCCTGAAATTGTCCATAGAATGACTTAAAAGTGAAAGTAAAAGAAAAAGTCATGGACATTTAGAATTGCCATTTAGCTGAAACACCTGATATCTTTAAATGGTAATTTGCATATATCCCATAGTGCCTCTGATACAAGTGGTTTAAGGTATCACACAGTGGAAAGTCTAGCTTTGGTAGATTCTTTTGTGTTTTCTTACCAATTGATCTTTCTGTGCAACCTTTTTATGCATTGTTTGAGTTTGTTAGGGGGTGGGAATATTTTGTAGACACCCTAATGTTTTATGGATATCAGTTGGGTATACAAGCCTGTGTTGCCAAATGTTAGCTAAACATTTTTCTTATGTGATGTGGATCATAAGATGGCATAATTATGCATATCAAGCTTTATTGGCATTAAGTTGTCCATAAAAAGACTTAAAAGTGAAAGCAAAAGAAAAATTAAATTCATGGACAAGGGCAATTTGCATATATCCCATAGTGTTTCTGATGCAAGAGGTTTAAGGTGTCTCACAGTGAAAAGTCTAGCTTTACTAGTTTTTTTTTTGTAAATTTCAAAACTACAATACCTGTCTTGTGATGTATACATACCACTTGCTTTCATCAGTCTCTCTAGATGCTCAGCGTGGGCTTGCCTTTTCACATTTATCTTAGAATTAACTGTGAAAAGAAAAGAACTGAAGAGCATTATGCACACCAGTCTTTCCTATATAAAGCTTTGTAGGTATTATACATTCTATTTATTAGCATACTTACACAACTGTGGGATGTTGCTAGTTTAGAACTCATCCATCCCCTGGTTCAGCATATCCCTCTTGCACCTTTCCATCATTGAAGTGGTGCCTACACTCTTCTCCAGTGTGTAGGATGCCAATCGCACTAGATACAACCTTGGCCATACATACTGGGAGCTAGAATAATCCCCCTGCAGAAGCCTTTGGCTGTGGTGCTTAACCAGGGGTCTAGTAAATAAACTAGACTCCTGAACACCCCACCTCTGATCCTAAATTGGGCACCTTCTCCTCTAACACCAAACATGTTTAATCCCAAAGCAGTGCAATAGGAAATAATGATTACCCACCAATTCCTGCTATTGCGTTAACTGGTAACCAACAAACCCGAACAATGATGCCAACCATGTTTGAGCAATGTTAATCAGAGAGCAGTAGTGCCAAACAGAAGAAAGCAATTTTTGAAATTGGACGGTTAATCTGACACTTGACATTAGTCTGGGGGGGTCTGCTGCTGTAACTGTTAGGTGATTTAACTTTGCAGACATGCACTGGGGGCATATATTTCATGACCTGACACATTTTTGTTTGGCTTTATACACTTCTAAAATTGATTGTTACAGTGTGGGATTCAAACCTAGGCATAAGGGACAAAACATTTTCTTCCACAATGGTGATTTTCCAACTTTGTCACAGAAGAAGTGCTTCTCAGACATAGTTATGAATCATTTATCAATATAGATGACAGATTGAGGTGTTAACCTTTTATGTGTGTGACCTGACAAGGTCCTTGTATATACATTCATTTGTGTATGCGTCTTGTTTAAGTGTGACGGCCATCCAAGTCCAGATAGCAGAATTATACTTATAGAAACATAGTAGACAGTATACTCTCAGTCATACATCTGAGATTTCAAAACACAGTTGGATTATCTTATCCCTCATACATATAATTCATAACAGCTCCACTATTTATAATGATGTATAAATTGTTATGAGTGATATTTAATATAATGTGAAATGGAACAACAGCAGAAATGTCTGGAATTTCCTGTATTAAAACCCAGGAGCATGTGTATGGCAGCCCTACACTTACACCTATTGCCACAGGAATATTGAAATCCCAGTTGATATTTCCCTGTTCATTTATATAAACTGAATTGTCACAACAGTAAAAATATATTTCACTTCCTGTATTACAACCCGGGACCATCTGCATTATAGCCCTACACTTACTCCTGCTGCCATAGGAATAGTTAAATAACAGTTGGATATTTCCATATTCATTATTAGCTTCTGTGTGTTAACCGCTGTGCAACTCCACTTAGCAGAGTTGTGTGGTGGAAAGCAAAACTGCAACAATGTATCCTTTTTTTACTACAGCAACCATTTCAACACATAGCTAATGGATCTAACTTTTATCAATGGCTACACAATTTACCCACGTTTGGACAAAATAATGTGATTTCTTACAATAAAATTATATTACAACAACTTCATTTATTTGAAAAAGCACTCTCTAAATATAAAACTTTGTCTCTAGCCAATAGCTTTTGGATTGAGTGCATTAGAAATAAGAAAGTGCCCAAGGGATTGGGCGTATGGAAATTTCTGAATGTGGTGACTGAAGCTTCTACTGCTTACTGTAGGCTTATTGATTTGTTTGATAGAACGGGCTTTGAAATTATGGCTATTCTCATTGATCACAACAATTAATTATTATCAAAATTAAATGAAGAAGTAACATTTTTGCATACTTCCATTATTAATGATTTGGTATTTCAATTGCATGAACAAGATTTTCATCAGGTGATGAGTAAAACTGATGCATTAAGCAACAAAACTTTTAACATAAAATTGAAAAAATTGCATCAAATAAAACAAGATTATGAATATGGTAAAATATACCCGAAACCTCACTACAATATGATTAGTTCATTGCTAACAACAACCCAGTTAATTACTTTGATCCTTCGGGTAACAATGTCAACACAAGATTTGAACTAGTAGTAAATCCTGGTTTGGAATGCTTTTTAGCATCGTCTCCAATTTTTTGCTCAGAGAGGTCAAGCAATCAGTGGAGGAAATAGGGTCAACACCACTTGAGGCAGCCAATGACATGGGTTTGGAAGAACATGAACGAACGAAGTGCCATTCATTACAGTTAACTCCTGTCTATGCTAGTGCATCAAGTGTGATAATTAATAACATATTTTTAGATCAGGAAAGAACTTGAAGTTGAGTCATCCAAACATATAGTTTTAAAAGAGAAAGATATATCAATAGAATACATTCTTTCACACTCGACTTTTGGTGGTTTATTTACAATTAGTCAGTCGATGCCATTTTCTATAGATAGAGATTCGACAATTCATGAATCAGAGGAACAAATTAAGTTAACCCCTTGCCAGTTAGCCAATGGTACACCACCAGTAGAATGTGAATGACTGGATGAAAGTCCTTTGTTATCTTTAGGTGACCTTTGCATCAATGCTGCCACATAATCAAGTAAAGAAATAAATCAACTAGAAGAAGAGCTTAGATCAACATCAATGAAAGCGATTCATCAACTAGTTGTAAATGAAAACAAAAATTTCTCTGAAGAACATTTTTCCTCACAACTGAGTTGTTTTGATGAATATGCACGCATGCAAACTATTATACATTCTAGAGACATTTTTTCTATTTTTAGCTTTAGTGATTTGGAGATTGGAGAATTACACCTTAATTTACTTTAGAAAATATTTACATTCATACTTTCCTGTCATTCAAGTATAACTTTGTTGCTGAGAGATATAACTTTTTGTCAGGACGTTGAACTTATTCCTTTTATCTGGGGATACTGTTCAGGTTATGACTAAAATAAATAGAGCCATTTGTTTTAATCCTGTACTTCCAGCAGTATTACAGGGGTTTGAACACAATGTAGAAAATGAATTTATACAACTGTGTAGTGCTCAACCTCAAAATAAGAACAACAGTTTGAACAAAGAAGAAAGAACTGAAGTATGTTAGCTCTCACAGGATAACATTTTAAGGTTCATGAAACCAGACAAAGGTAGAGGTTTAGTCATTATGAATGCTATATATTACTCCACTAAGATGTTTGCTTTACTGAATGACTCATCCATCTATGAAAGGATTTCTTTAAAGTAAATACATATTGCTTATACTAAAATTAAGAGTCTTTTGGGAGATTTGCTATTACAAAATAAGTTTAATCATGACACTTGTCAATTATTAAAATTTAATTTCTCCTTGAATTTCAGCTATTTTTGGTATAACAAAAATCCACACTGATTTGCGATAGTGTCCACAAGGGGATCCATTACAGAACCATTAGCAGTTTTTCTTGATAGGAAACTTAAGGGTGCATTAGATATTCTTCTCTATCTTATGAAAGACTCATGTCAGTTTTTACAACAAATTAGGGAGACAGTTTATTGAAGATAGCTATTTTGTTACTGTAGATATTAAGAATCGATACACTGTTATTCCTCATGAAAAAGGAATGAACTGGTTTACTCAAGCAGTTATTAAATGCCCCTGGTTAGACAGTAATGACCTGACTAACACTGAGATGTTTATGGATATTGTGTTAAAACACAATTTCATGTTCTTTGGGGGGAGGGGATTTTTTAAACAGAAATCTGGTGTGGTCATGCTGGTGGCCATTGCACCACTATCTGCCAATCTAGTATTAACTGAATGGCAGTCTGTTTATGTTTTTCAAAGTCAATTTCATACACATATCAAACTTTATGTGAGCTATCAAGATGACAGTTTTATGTTATGGTCAAGTGACAAGTCCACTTTAGACGATTGTTTTTAAAACTTTAAATAATTCCACCAGGTTTTTGAAGTTTGCATATAAGTGCTCACAGGAAAGTGTGCAGTTTTTAGATGTCAGCTTATGCAAAGACAAAGCTCAGAGGGTATACCAGTCATTTTATAGAAAACCTACATTTTCCAATAGCTATCTGTATTGGACAAGCAGTCACCCTTTCTTTCAGAAGAAGGGCATTGTTAAGGGCCAGATGATAAAAATTTCGAGAATGGTTTCAGAAAATAGTGTATTTGAAAAAGAAATTCAGAAATTACAACAGATACTTTTATCAAGAGGTTACCTGAGTAAAATAATACATGAATGTAAATAATTAGTTTACTCTAACAGATACTCCGAATACCAGCCTATTTTGGTAGACAAGTTTTTTTCATTAAGGAATAAAATCAATGTGGTTGAGAACCTTAGTAAAGCCCTTATATGCACATTCACAAACAAAGCTGGGCACATCACAGATATATTATCAAAAAATTGGAAGAGAAGTTAAGTTGGGATTTGAACCTAAAATTATTTTTAGAAGAGGTGTTAACATTAAACACAGTTTAGCATTGTTGCCCAGAACAAAATGCATAAATGCAGTAGGTGTCATTTTATTATAGACACTAATATTACTTTTGTTAAAAAATACCATAGAAGTATCATCTACCCAGGTAAGTTTGACTGCAATACTATAGCAGTTGTTTATTTAAGTCTATACATCTCTTGTGATGCATTTTACTTAGGAAAACCTGAGTGCCAATTAAAAAAAGTGGCTTCATGAATACTGCCTTGATATAAAGAAACATAACATTAACAGCACTTTGTAGAAGCACACTAAACTATATGAAAATTTTAAGAAGTTTGTATTTTTTGTTTTAGAAAAAATTACTATTCCTGAGCGGGGCAAACCATGGAAATAGTTTTTTAAGGAAACAATAGTTTTTTATGGAAGTTATGCTTATATGCTTACACTTTTCCATGTATTACTGACTATTGCTCAATTGTCCCTGTTTTAAAATACAAACATTAATTTATTAATTAAAAAAGCATAAAAGATATTTTAAAAGTTTTATGGTTTAGGTTGATAAGTTTTCTGAGCTAAGAATGGTCATGATATCCTATTTGTTAGTTTACTGTTAGTTTTGATTTTAGGGTACATTATTGGTTAGCTTTAATTTTCCTGTTTTCTGATTGGGTGGAATATTGTTTTTTTAATGTGTTTATGTCATATTATTAGCAGTTTTGAAAAAAGTCCATTCTAGGATTAAAGCACTCAACTGCTTTTGTTAAGTTTTATGGTTTTACGAATAAATGATTTACATTTCATGGATGGAGTTCTTGCTGTATTCCATCTTGGACTGAGATGTGTTTGTGGTCAGTGTATTCTTTTTGACATTTATAATGTCTACACCCTGTCTGCAAGTGTTCTGCCTACTTCCTGTGTTGGCCACTAGTCCAGGTTTGAGCACTGCTGAGCATTGCTCAAAAGAGATAAGCAAAGCTAAACATGACAGATTTGTTGTGGTTCTCTGTTTCCTCTGTTTGTGCTAAACAACACACCATGCAAACACTGGCATTAAAAAAAAAGAAAAATAATGAGAAAGGAGAAAAATAAATCTATTAAATAAACAACACTACAAAATATATGTTAGCCACATGAAATATTCTTACACAGGTCTGGATTTTAACTCTCACTCCAATGAACCTTCAAAACACAGTAAGGGTGTCTTTTCCTTCTTTGCCACAGAAACAGCTTTGCAGCAGAGAATGAAAATCATTGTGCATGCAAACAACTGCAACATCATCCAAGGTACTAACAAAACATATGACAGTTGTTTGTACATGTATGAATCTCAGATGTAGTGCACTGAGTGATCACACAACCATTTATTTATCAGTACCGATTGCATAAATGCAGTTCTGTCTTATCTCTTTGTGTTTGTTGCTTATTTTTGTATAATCTGACCAGTAATCTGAGACATGCAGTCTGTAAGGCATTCTGCAGCAGTGTCTGTAAAATATGCAAGGATATTAAATGGCAATAATATACAGTTGTCAAGAAATTAAAGGGAGGTTGGATGTTACTGAACAGAAACTGTGAAATGTGTGTTGCTTACTTACATTTTAAACCTTGATACAATTATTTCTACACTTTGTAGTCTAACCTGGCTGATATATCCACTGGAGGTAAGGGAGTCTGAATTGTCATTGTCTTTTCCTTTTCCCTACCAGTAATCATTCACAGTTGCAATCCATTAGCAACAAACATTGAGGGAGTGCTGGCACTATGTTTACATGTGCTACACGGAGCCAAGAATTTGGGATTCAACAATTCTAATGAGTTCACACCACATTCACATTTTCATCATGCTCACAACCCTGAATATACACTATAAAAATGGAGCCATGTAGCTAGGGAATCTGCAGGCAAGGAGACTTGTTTATGTGGACAACACAGAAGGAAAATATTACTTTGGGATTTATCTGCACAGAACACTTCTAATCTTGATAAGGTATGCTTGCATTTTTCAGTTATATCCTGGATATGCTCAGAAGTCACTATGAAAATCCATATATATATTGCTGCAATGTTGACTTTTATGTGGAGCTTTTCTCCCCGGGCCTCCACTGAAAATGGGCTCACCTAGGTCCAGTGGACTTTCCCAGTAAACAAATGCAATAAATAAAAAAAATATATATTGATATATATATATATATATATATATATATATATATATATATATATATATATATACACACACACACACACACACACACACACACACACACACACACACATATACATTAGCAAATACTACTTTTATCTGTATGCCCTTCTTAGATGTTTACTGATGGCATGTTTGTCAGGGCATTTTACTTTCTCCAAGTAACAACATGCAATGATATGCCATTCATTTGTATTATTATATAATTCTGTTTTAACACACCAGGTTCAATACTTACCTTGTAAATCCAGCAGTTGCTGCAGTTTTAGTTCAGGGCTGAGTTTGTCTGATGCTAGACGTACACAGCTGCTACATGGGTAGGTCAAGAGTGTGAGCATTGACTGGCATCAATGTTACTATATGTATATGCATAGGATAAAGGTTTTAACCCCTTAGGTGGTGAGTGAGTGTGCTATGTGTTGTGTCTTAGTCAATGTGATGGCATATTGAGCATACCTATGTCTGCCTAAAGCCACAGCAGCTGCTGGTTCTCCTTCTGTCTCCTCACCTGTGTGTGGCTGTGGTGACTTTGCCACTGGTGGCAGTATGTGTGTCTCTTCTCCTTGTTGATTCTGCTGAAGCATGCATATGGATTGTACTGCAGGGCTCCCCAGATGTATCTAGGCATCACAACTGAGACTTCATCAGCCCAGAGACAGGCTCTATGATATTTATGGTTTGTGTGTGTGCCTTATTATGGTGCTTTTCAGTGGATGTGTGTCTGAGTTCTGATGGGCATCATCACCCACAGTTCCAGTGCATAACCCGCATCTCCCAGTAAATGACCTTGTGGGATACCACCCCTAGTGAAAATCTGATATAGTTGAGAGGTGTGCCAGATAACTGAGTCAATGGTAACTGCCTGGGTTGCCAGCACACACATTCATTATGATTCCCTTAGCATTACACATGACTTGGCAGTTAATGGAGCAGAAACCCTTTCTATTTATGTAGAGCCTTCCCTATTCCCTGAGTGGTGCCTTGATTTCTAAATGTGTACAATCTATGGCACCTAGTATGTCAGGGTAGTGTGCTACAGGGTAGAACTCCTGCATGTTTGTGGCCCTGTCATCAGTAGTATGGAGAAAAATATATGTGGTCACTGGCATGTTGGAGAATAATGTTAAGGAATTGATGGACATTCCTGGATGCTGATGCCTGTGACAACCCCAGCATTTCCCTTGGTCTCTGAAAGGTTCCTATAGCTAAAATTCTAAGTACTACACATACTTTTGTCTCCACTGGTATTGGTTCCCCTTGGTTCACCCTGGGTCTGAGTTGAGGGTGACTGAGGTTGCAGAGTTTCTGTAGTGTGCCTCTGTTTACCCTGTAGCACTGTATAATTTTCACCTCATGCAGATTGTGATAAATTAACCAGGGCCTGAAAACTCTCCTCCTTTTTAGCTGTGGTTTATTAGCAGCAGCAGCAGCATAGACTTCAGTCTGTTGCACATGCACATGAATTAAAACAGCAGCAGCCCCTAACATTTTTTTTCTGTGTAGACTCTGTCTGTGACTCTATTCCAGTAGGTGCTTGAATTCACAGGGAAAACCAGCACTAAGTCTACATGGTTGCTTTATAGCTTGTTGAATAGCTCCTCTATCATACAATGCAGCTGCTTATGTTGTAATTAGCATGCCACAGTGTTTACTGGCAGCAATGTTACAATGGAAACTGGCATGATGAGATATACTAGACACCAAGGAATACTCCTCAAAGTGACATAATGACAGCAACATTACTATGTGGACCAAGGGGTGAGGTAGGGGAATACATCAGACATCAGGGAAAATACATAACATGCCCTAAGGCACAGGACAGCACAACAGGGATCAGAATATGATCTTTGGAATGATTTGAACATAGGAGAGCAGTAGTAGGTAGTCATCCATGCTATATTTGAAAAAAAAGTTTTAATCTCAAAAGCAAGTTGGAATATGTTAAAGACTACAATGAAAAGTCATCTTATACATCTAGGTATGAAAATTGTTGTCACTGTTCATTTACTAATGTACACAATGGAGATGATTCTTTTGGACATTTAGTGAATCTTCCCCAAACTAACTGTGGCACTAAGGGAGTAGTTTACATAGCACTATGCCCTACCAGTGGGCTGTTTCACATAGGGAAGATGGAGCATGCACTCTGTGAATGCATATATAAACATAATTATTGCATCAGGAGCGAATACAAAAAGTGCCCTTAGTAAGCATGATAAGTGTTGTGAGAGGGTTACAACATTTTTATTTTCTGTGCTGGAAAAAAGTGATATAGGGACACAGACAGGAAACTGAGAAAATCAACTGGAATGTAGGGATCTTTGGTGGAAGGTATGTTTGGAAACTTAGGCTTCACCTTGACTGAATGATGCAAGTATTAACAATTTACTTAAGAGGAAAGCTCAAAGAATATAAATCATATTTATTTTGTATTCATTATTTCATGACTTTTTACTGTGTATGTCTCAAAAGAAATGGATTTTAGAAGATATTTTATGTGGGTAGTTTTGTGGTATATGGATTTAGAAGTTCATTAATGGTTGAACAAAATGATCCTTTGTGTATTTAAAGAGCTGTTTAGTGTGTTTTTAGATTCTGATGACATCGCGTACATTTAAAATGAAAGCACTGATCTATTTTATTAAATTGAAAAAGCCAAGTCTTTTTTAACAATAAAAACTTTACCATTTAAAACACCATTTTATAAGTGCATTAAGGCACTTGAGAATGTTGGCTGTTGTATGATAACTGCACTCCTAAGTGTGCAAGATGATTTGGCACCTTACCATGTACCTAGGCATGAGGGTATTACACAACAGCCAAGATCCTTGTGTGTCCTAATGCTCAGTAATGTCCATACCTTAAATATTACAAAGTTCATAGGAATTTACTAGGCTTACAGTCTAGGGGAACATTGAAGAGCCTAGCCCAAGTTCCCTCTAACCACCATCTAGTTAATTGAATTTATCAAGGTCACAAAGCAGGCAAATAAAGGCTGAGCGAATCAAACCCTGTAGCACAGGAACTACAGCTCACAGTCTTAACTCTCTGCGCCATCTGCCATACTCAAAGGATGAGTCAACTTGCCTTGTTCTCTAATTACACTGAGCAGTCCTTTCATTTGCATTGTTTCTTTTCTGTCACATGGTAAAGATTTGGCACATGGTTGTGAATGCACACAATATATAGATGCTAAGCAGAGCTATTCCTCTCATTCAGATTTGTTTAAAAAGGGATTTTGTCCTGATCTGAGGTTTTAGCCTGAACTCCTATTCTGTGCTCTAATTCACAGTTGTTTTGGTCCTTAGAACTATATATTTTTTTAAAGTAAAACATTTGCATGCCTCTTCTACTTATTTTTTCTGGTATAGGAAGGAGTTGTAAGGTAATGGTTAAGGGGTGCTAGAAATCTTTGCTAATTTTGCATGAACAGAAGCAATCGTCCCTTGTATAAATGTGGGGATTAAAAATATCTAGTCACAGCGTCCTTTAAAAGAACTTCTGAAAAGATCACCAGACAGCAGGCATCAGAAATAACAACTGTATAAATTTACTCAAAGCAAAACGATAAGAATTATAGCACAGAGCCTTAGTTATCTGTTATGAAAATCTGACAATTAATCTTTTAAAAATATCAGTTTTACCACAAAAGTTGGCAATGAAAGCTCAGCTGTGAGGATAAATGTTCCATATCAGATTATGCCTTATCTGATTTAGGTAATGTGTGTGTGTGTGTGTGTGTGTGTGTGTGTGTGTGTGTGTGTGTGTGTGTGTGTGTGTGTGTGTGTGTGTGTGTGTGTGTGTGTGTGTGTTTATATATATATATATATATATATATATATATATATATATATATATATATATATATATATATAAAGAGAGAGAGAGAGATACTATAGTAGTACCCTTAAGCCCTTAAGCCCTTAAGCAAAAAATCCTCCCTGATTTTGTACCTTTGACTTATATTTTATCTTGATCTGAAAGATGATCATGTAGGTTCATAGGTGGTTATTAGGCTATAAGCCTATTTAGTGTACCCAATATAATACTAGAGAAACCCAATATAAAGGATCTTGCCTAAACTCAAGATCTTAGTTAGCAATGACTGCCCATATCTAGTGGGGTCATAATTGAAATCCCTGGCAAGAATTTACGGTTTCCAATCCAGTCATCCAGGCTACGCTTGAACAGGGTCATGGAGGGGCTCATTTTGATGTGAATTGGCAGCCTATTCCAGAGGAGCGGCAACCTCTGAGAGGCATATCTCTATCTCCACAGGTCCTATTTATGTCGCAGGCCGGGTTAAGATATATGTAACTGAAATTTACATACCAGTAGACTGTCACAATAAACAGGACTGATGTATGCTGTTACATTGCTGCATATCACCATTATCATTTGCCCATCCACAACAGGGACTTTTAGAGTTTAGAAAAAAACCTTAAAATGCTTTCATAAAATGTTAATCCTAACAATACCTAACATGTCATTAGTGCTTTACTCAAGTTACAGTTCTTTCATATATTTCAGTCAACTGAAAGCTAAAGTTGTATATGAGCCATGCATGCAGCTGATTTTTTACTTGGTTTTACTGTTAAATTTAATTGGCCCAAAAAGCCTTTGCGCACCAGTATAGATTGCTGTTTTATACTTCTCAGCAATTTTATTTAATAAAAACACTATAGGGCACTTCAGAAGTATGGTTAATATATCCCTGCATTCCATCCATGAATGCTTTCTGACACTTCTCAAGCCCCCACATAGTTACTTCTATAATTTTTTTAGTAGCAGAATGCTATAGTAAACCTACTGTCCTGTAGAAAGTCAATCTGATGATAATTGCTGTCACTCTCTTCTGTATTCCTCACTTCTTGTCTTCTGTTATTTATGTCTCCCTACTCCATTTCCTGCTTTTAAAACTGAAGCAGCTTAGCTACTATTTCTGCTTACCTTAACACTTATTGTAAACTGTGATCATGGTGTTACAGCTGATTAAATTACAAGCAAAACCTTGTTTTGATGGGGTATCTAGTAGCCTAGTTGTTAGAGAAAAGCATGTACAATATGTCTTTATTCTTAGTGACTTGGTTCACTCTAATGGTGTACATAGCTGTATATAACACTACCTGTCACAGTCACAGTGTAGACAACATTGTGCATATGTTGGGCGTATTGAAACCATGTGTATCATTCATTTATGTTACTTATAAAACTCACATTTTCTTTTTCCAAAAGGCCCATGTAGTGGCTAGAAATGTCCATCTATCTGTATCATCCATGGCTTAATTATCAAAGAGACAATTACGTTTGCATTTTTCCACGGTCTGGCAATTAAATCTTAACCAGGAAATTTCTAAGGAATATGTTTTCTGAGCTTTAGTGCTGGCCAGTTTTGAGTGTAACTGATGTAGTACTATTGTCTTTATTTATATACAGTACAAATTAATACAGCCGTTTGAAATGAAAAAAAAAAATCACTCCATGGAATTCATGACGGTTACTACTAATTGTACACTAGATGTGTGTTTGTGTGTGTGTGTGTGTGTGTGTGTGTGTGTGTGTGTGTGTGTGTGTGTGTGTGTGTGTGTGTGTGTGTGTGTGTGTGTGTGTGTGCAATGTGGTGGGGATGTTGCTGAATACAGAAAGTATGCAGTAATTGTACACTTAGTGGTAACTTTTATGAATCCCTCCCAACATGAAATGAGACAGTGAAGTAATGGACAGAGATCTATAATATGGTTTATGGCTATTATAACAGCTTATTAGTACTCTTATGAAAACTTATGTATGAAGTTAAAAGGATCCTAAGCAAGATGGTCATCTGAAAGCCATCTAATTGTATTTACTTGAGGGAAAGTATGCTTCAAAATGTTTCAATATGCAAATGGAACACAAACTCTTGATGAAATGGACTAATGGGGCCATGGTTAAATGTGTCTATTGTCAGTCTCGTCGGTATACTCATGAAGGATACAGTGTTGTGGTTGAAAGTTATCCTATGGTATTTAAGTGTCCTGATAAATTAAATGTCAGTTGTTTTAATATTATTTATTTAAAAAAAATAAACAAAATAAAAAAAGAACAAGAACTGGAATCTGTCTATTTCCAACCTCACCACCACGAGTGTTGAAGAAAAAATAAAAAACAGAGAAACTGGTGATCTTAAAACCTCATTGATGAACTCAGTCATAATAATTTCTAAAAAATTATGAAACCCAGGTAGTGTTCCAAAGCCACAAGCCTTTATTTGTCACAGACAAGCAATCCTTAGAATAAAAAAAAAAAATCAGAAGTAGTTTAACAATGTTAAACATATCAGATTTTATATACTTAGAAGTAGGTGTGGAAAATATATGTATGGTTTAATTTTAAACCAGTCTATTCCAGGCAAACAATATAAACTGGGTTGTAAAAGTGCATTAAGAATAGCAAATAACCATCCCCACACACTACTACTGATTAGAGCAAACAAAATCCTAGTTAAAGAAAACACTACCTATCTATTTGCAACCCACATTCCAAGATCAGGTATTAAGAAAAGCATAACATATACATAAAAAAAGTACATGTTTCATGCCACTATTACCATGTAGCATTGGTATAATTCCCCCATTTACCATAGTGATGGACACTCATGCACACTCATGCACACACTTTTATACATTACTAGTTTACCTCATCCACTGTTTTCTGTATTTTTTGTGTTTTTTTCTACTTGTATAAACATGATTATGGGGCTGTAAACATTAAAACTGTCATGACAAGTTTTTTTTGCCAAGCACTGACATTTTTTTCTGAGCTGTTGTTAATAACTTAGTTTATGTACACTAATACACATGAATGGATATTTACTAGATATTATTAGCCTGATGTATCTTCATATTTATAGTGTTTTAGTTTGACTATGTTTATGGTGAGATAGCTATGTGTTTTTCTTGATTTTAGTTCTTGTCACAGACCTGATGAAGGCTTTATTGCATTAGTTAGCCAAAGTCTATTTTAGTTAAGTCTTTTTATTTATCTTTGGTATGTATATGTTATGCTTTTCTTAATACCTGATCTTGGAATGTGGGTTGCAAATAGATAGGTAGTGTTTTCCTTAACTAGGATTTAGTTTGATCTAATCAGTAGTAGTGTGTGGGGGTGGGTACTTGCTGTTCTAAAATGCACTTTTACAGCCCTGTTTATAGTGTTTGCCATGAACTGGCTGGTTTAAAATTAAACAATACATATATTTTCCACATCTACTTCTAAGTATATAAAAGCTGATATGTTTAACATTATTGAAATATTTCTGATTTTTTTATTACTATGGATCTGTTGTCTGTGATGAATAAAGACTTGTTGCTTTGGAGCATTAGCTGGGTTTCATGATTTTTGGAAATTATTGTGACTGAGCTCATCAACGAAGTTTTAAGATCACTAGTTTCTCTGTTTATTAATATTGTTTATTTAGAAACATGCAACACCTGCCCCAGTTTTTATGTGAGCAAAACCCAATAGAAATTATCTAAGAGGATAGAGGAATACTGCTATAGTATAAAAACTAAGGATATGAAAAATACCCTTTTCAATCACTCCATGTTTTGTGAAAATTTCAAAAAGTTTTCATTTTTTGTTTTAGAAAAATTGACAAATGATTTGAGAGAGGGGCGATGGTGAAACAAAACTTCTTTGCAGGGAAACACATTGACAAATATTGCTGAACAGTAATACACTACCAGGCATAAATTATTACACTTCACTAGACCCCATCCTCAAGAAATATCATTGTGAAGCCAGAGGTAATGCCAGGCTAAAAGCAAATGTTTTTAAATGTGCTCATGTCAGGCTGAATGAAACAAAATGTATTTCTTTTTATATATGTTTTTCTCTCTTCTGGTTTGGCATGATTTGCAATGTATTATGCCACCTAGTAAACACTTTTGTTTGTCTAATTTTTAAATGATAAGGTAAGGGGCTACTTCTCAGACAGGATGGTACCCTCTTCAAAGATAACAGAAAAGAATGAAACAGCGTTGTAATGCAAAAGTCACTGAAGCTGTTTAAGACCCATTTGGGATGCAGTTAAAGAAGAAACAGATGTGTCCGTGTTGAGACAAACCCCCGGATTCACTATCCTTCCATGCAGGACTAGCTTAGTCCTACACAGAAGCAGCTGTTTAGGAGCAGGATGGCAGCGTGCCATGCATATTAATGATGGTGCGCTGCCTGAGCTTCTAAATGGAGACGGAGCATGTACGAGTGCAGGGGGCATGTCTGAGAGCAGAGCTCTCAGAATATACATGCCCCTGGAATGAAGAACAGCAGAGTATGAATAAGAATGAGCGAGACTGCTCATAGGTGTTTGCATACCCCCAGCAACATCACCCCAAGTTTACAAGAGGAATATATAAAACAGTAAAGATACAGAAGTTTTTTTTTTATAAAACAGATTAAATTTAGCCATAGTTGCGCAGGTTTGCCCATCCATTAGCTATGGTTAATGCAGCTTAAATGGCACAAGAGGATAAAAAGCAAGATATATGAAAATGAAGCAGTACAGCAATAGTTTAGTGGGCAGAGCATTTGCCTCATTCCCAGTTCAAGTCCCACTCCAGTACAATCCATTTTCCATGTCAAATCACTTTATGATCAATTTAGTTGGCTACATAACCTATGATAACATATATTTATAACATTTATATATTTATAACATATATTTGTGAACTGGAGTACTGCAATAGATGCAGATGTGAAGTGTCATTGTCATAATGTTGCAAAGTCCATAGATAATCACAAGTACCCTATACAGTATATGTACACAGGAATCAGGGATACAAATGGAAGGTAAAACTTGTAATGAATGATAACTCCCTACAGTTTCCAACTCCACCACCTTCCCAAGAACCATTAGACATTACTGTCTAAATTAGTATGGTGGTAAGCGGGAGTAAGCACTAGTAAGCAAGTGTAAGCATAATTAAGCAGTAGTAAGTAGGAGTAAGCATATCTAAGCAGTAGTAAGTGAGTTTAAGGCCGTTTGCATGGGGGTAAGCAATGCTTACACAGGTTAAGCAATTTAGAAGCTAACTGAGTATAAGAAACTGTAACCAGAAGTTAGTAGTGCTTACCTCTGTGCAAACCTGTGCAAATCCACTTACAACTGCTTAAAAGTGCCTTAATCACTCTGTATCCAACGGCCCTTTTTCTGCCTAGCAACAAAATAACCAGCCTCTGCAAGGCTCAAACCCAGGACCCTGAACACCATAGCCCAAGGAATTTCCCTCTAGGCCATGTCAGATATACATAACCCTGATGTTTTTACAAACATATCATCCAGCACAGGCATTTAACAGTACAGGAAATGTATTTGAACATGTAGCTGTATGTGTGTGTGTGTGTGTGTGTGTGTGTGTGTGTGTGTGTGTGTGTGTGTGTGTGTGTGTGTGTACATGTGTATATATATATATATATATATATATATATATATATATATATTATGTATATAGTACAGCAAGATATATGTATATATATATATATATATATATATATATATATATATATATATGTATATATATATATATATATATATACATATAGATATACCTATATATATATATATATATATGTGTGTGTGTGTGTGTGTGTGTGTGTATACAGATATATATCTATAGATATAAAAGAAAACATAACAAATACATATGTGACCACAGACACCGTTAATGGGGGTGAGGGGGCCCAAGCTATATATGTCTACTAAGTATTGATATTACCCCACCCCCACACACAGCCAAACAGGTCTGCCCTGCAACACAATACCACCTGTTGCAAGTCCCATAACCAGGACCCGACACGACATGGGCACAAGATGTTAACAGTAATCCATCCTACCTGTATGATGTCAGGCTGGTATCAATAACATATAATGCAGTACAGTCTAGCTACCATAGGGAATGTACAATGTGGAAGCAATAAACATTCCTAAGATACATACACACATATATACAAATATATAGATATATATGTAACTAGACACACACACACAGATATATGTATAGGAAGATACATATTTAGAGGGTGCACACCATATGGAGTTACCAGTATGCCTACAGTTGCCACCTTACCAACTGGATACTGTATGAGTCACCCATACAAAAGGCAATTGTTGCCCGAAACATATACCCACAGAGAGGTCAAAGGATATAACACTGCACACAAGTTTGCATACATGAGAAAGCTTTACCTGTCTACTATTACAGTTGTATATGCCATGTCATATAGCTGTTTAGATTCTGAAATACATATAAACAGACTAATGTAAATCTCAAACAGATCAACTAATACAGTATTCCGGAAAGCATTACATATGTTGCTGTCCAGGCCAAGGCCCTCAAGTAGTACAACAGTAAAGACAGACTGGGCCACAGGATAACAATCAACCAACAGTAAGTAATGCAGATGTATAGTCCAGCAGCCTCTATCTACACTCTGTACACAATCCCAAGGGGGTAAAGACTTTAGCTGACACAATGGGATGTATCTGTTACATACCAAGGAATAACTGAAACCATCACAATCACACTGACAGAACAGTCTGTATGGCAGGAAGCAGTAGGCCTGCATTTACCCAAGGTGAATTGTATGGTAATGTGCATCCAGATACCTTAAGGCAGCTTACCCCTGATACCCCTCACATGTTGTAACAACCTAGGCTAGTTATGGTGTACCCCCCCATAGACTGACATACAGGGGCATATACCACTGTTACATACACTGACCTCTGGACTGCATAAGGGCAAACATGTATTGTGCAGATGAAGCCCACACATATATGGACCCAACCCCACAATGATGGCAGGAATGGCAGCATAACATACTCACAGGCCACTACATAACAACCCCTGACAGCATGTCATATGGACAAAGCCTGGTATGTAGGTGGAGGACAGAGGCTGGAACACAGGCCCATATGTGAAATAGTGTTGTCATACACTAAGCAAGTCACTGGTGTTACAGGATAGTCTGCAACATACCTTTAGTCAGGAATATGAAGTCAGAAACACAAATGGATGTAGCCATGTACTGATAGCACTCAACACACACACAGCCAGTGATACGTCTGACATGGCTTAGTGATAAATCACTTTGGCTATATTGTGCAGGGTACTGGGTTCGAGCTTTGCAGGGGCTGTTTGTTTAAGGGGTGGGAGGTTGGTAAAGGGGTGGGAGGTTAGCATAATGGTTAAGGTGTATACCTTACAGACACAAGGTGCAGGGTTTGATCTCACATTGGGCAATTGGCTAGGCTTAAAATGGCCCACAAGGGTAGTTAGCCTAGTACTAATCTATGAACCTATGAACAAGACCTGTGTGGTGGACAGGCATGACATAAAACGCACACCTTTGGCCATCAAGTGGATAGGTACACAGTTGAGAGCTATGCAGACAGACTGCAGTCCATGTAAAACTACACACAAACCCAGTAACACTGGTGTTATACAATGCATACAACAGTACTCACACTCTGTTTGTAGTTCTGGAACCTCATATAAATATGTAGCTGGCCTGAGTGTGCAAGTTCTCTTGTATCTGTCACACTGCTGCCCACACACAGGAAGGATGTCCATCATACAGGAAAGGTAAAGGGACCACGCCCACATGATGTAGGGATTTAAAGTAGTGGGTTGCCATGACGGTGGTAACTGGAAGTACTACACAGCATGCCACATGTAGGTAGCAAGTGGAGGACACTGACTGGTGCCGAGGTCATCACCTGATCATATACATCACCCACAAAAGCCATGCTGCAATCTATTCCAAGCAGCTGAATCCATTTACTGGAGAGAGAGAGAGAGAGAGAGAGAGAGAGAGAGAGAGAGAAAGAGAAAAAAGAAAACAGATCAAGAATCAAAACCATAACCGCAACCAAACCAAAAACAGAAACAAAGGAAGCAGGCTAAGGCCATAGCTAAGGAGAGAAAAAAAAACCTCCTGCAAAGACACTATCCACAACAGACCTCATCCCCACAACAGGTATGTGAAGTATATATGCATGTAATTGACTGTAGTACTTGGTCCATAATACTGGGGTAGATGATGTGGAATGGTATACATGTGCCATCAGGTGTTGCTGTTGTAATGATCTTCAGCTGAACAACTGCTATGGACATTAGAGTCTGTCCCTGTGGGTAGTGGGCCATACCCGTCAACTGTGTAGAGCAGCACCGACTGACAAGATGTAAGCCAATATAGTGTGTGTTCTGTAATGGATAGGATGTATATTACTGTAGCCAATAGCTGGTGGTGGAAGTAATGTCATAATGATGGACATGTGGGTTCCAGAGCCCACTACTTGCAGGACACTCAGATTAACATGTATTGTAGCATGCTGAAATGCCATAGGTGTGTAATAGGCTTATCTGCAATCTGGCTGTATGTATATATATATATATATATATATATATATATATATATATATATATATATATATACACACACCCCCCCCTAATGTTAGGCTGTGTCCATATGTGGCACCTGTCTCTGTTGTATCAAGGCAGAACAATGCAGCTGTGCAGAAAGGAGAGTTAGAGATTGTGGACCTGATGTCTGAATGTACCCAATATATAGGTATGCATTTGTACACACACACACACATATATATATATATATATATATATATATATATATATATATATATATATATATATATAAACCATGTATGTCTACAGATATACAGACACCCATATGTAGACATATATATAAACAAATATATACAACATAATATATATCTACACACACACACACACACACACACACACACACATATATATATATATATATATATATATATATATATATATATATATATATATATATAAAAGCACCAACCTAAGCTTCAGCACCCAGCTAAATAATGAAAAAATGAGCAGCTCCGTGGAGAGAAGTTTATTGCAGCACAGTCTGCAGAAACACAGACCGGTGACCGGTTTCGCCCAAAGGCATCATCAGTGTGTGACCAAATACTCAGAAGGCCCAGTATTTATACAATTATTTTAAAGATTTTTTTCTCAAAGAGCCTTTAGCAGCAATTTTAAAGATGCAAACACCCAACTTTGAACCATCGAAAAATGAAAAAAAAATCCTTGACCAATATCAAGAACGATATAAATAAAAATGAAATAAATAGCTCTTATAATATCTATGCCATCATAATCAAGCTAAATGTTCTGCGATATATGAAACTGATATATTAGATCTTAATATACATAAATGTATATTCCCACACATATATACATGCATGAATACACTCCACCCATGCATGCATACCTACATGTGTAAATACATTTACTCACATGTGTGCATGTGTATACAAATCTATATACCCATATACACATTCATATATATGTACACCCCCTCATTCAATTACATACTAACTTTTCATGCTACCAAATTATAAAGATGTTGATAAAATGACATAACTAAACTTCCACCCCTGAAACTACCTTTGGTCATTAAGACCTGGTTTGAAAAGAGCTCCTAGATTAACTATCCAGCGACGTTCTTTATCAGTAAGTATTTTGTATTTAACAGTGGTATTAATGTCCTGTCTAGGGACCATATCTATACCTACAAACACAAAATGAGCTGTAGTGTGAACTAGCTTATGTTTATATAAAACACTACGAACACGCTGGCATTTAATGTCACTTATGTGGAGTGCTATACGCTGTTTCAAAGCACATGAGGTTTGGCCCACATAAAATGCCCCACATTGGCATATAGCCATATAAACCACCCATGTGCTGGTACACTTTATCAAAAATTTAATATCGTATTCCCTTCTGGTATTAACTGATGTAAAAGACTTAGTCTTGGACATCAGTTTGCAATATTTGCAAAAACCACAGTAAGTATTATCCACAATAGTAGATGAACTAAACGGTACCTGTTGACCTTTTTTAAAAGGAGAAAAATATTGTCTTAAGGACTTGCCTTTCTGATAACCAAAACTACACTCATCATGAATAACCTGCATAAAAAAGGATCAGACTGTAAAACATACCAAAACTTAGAAATGGTGTTCTTGATGTGAAAGGTATTCGAACCATAAGTGGTAATAAATCTAACTTTACCCTTATCTAATCCATCAACTTGCTGTCGCTCAAGTAATAATTGTGTCCTATCATTAGTCTTAGATTGTCTATATGCTTTATCAGTTGTTGTTCTATTATAACCCCTATGGATAAATCTATTCTGTAAATCGGAAGCTTGCTGTTCAAATATAGACTCTGTGGAACAAATTCTTCTGACCTGTTGAAATTGTGAGCCAGGTATATTTTGGATGGTGTGGCGGGGGTGACAACTATTGGCATGTAGAAAAGCATTCCTGGAAAATGGTTTTCTGTATAGATTGGTAACTATAGTACCATCTAATGTCTTAATAACCTTAACATCCAAGAACTCAATATTTGTGGAATCAATACCACCTGTAAACATGATACCATACATGTTTCCATGAAGGTATGTCACAAATTTTTGCCAATCAGTCTGTCCACCCCCACACCACCCAACAGTCATCTAAATATCTACGCCACATCACCAGCTCAGAATTAAATGGATGTTGAGACTTATAAATATATTGAACTTCAAGATAACCCATAAAAAGGTCAGCATAAATGGGGGCAAAAGTTGCCCCCATAGCCGTACCTTTTACCTGTAAGTACCGTTCATTTTCAAACTGAAAAGCATTATGTTCTAACACCAATTTTAACAAAGACAGCACAAATTGCATTTCTGATTCCGAATACCTTCCAGACTGTTAAATCCAATATTGAACAGCCCGTATACCTCCCTCATGGGGTATGCTAGTATAAAGGGATTGGACATCTAATGTCCCTAGATACGCATTGGTAGGGACTTGTAGATTATCCATCTGTTGTAAAAATTGCTTAGTGTCATGTATTCTAGCTGTAACCAATGGAAGAAGTAATTTAAGTTTGTATTCCAAATATTCCGACAGAGATTCTAATAATGAACCTCTACCCACCACTATAGAGCGCCCCAGTGGATCAATTAGGGACTTGTGAATTTTGGGGACAAAATAAAAATACTGTGGCTTAGGTGAATCAACCATCAATTGAGTCAACAGAAAGGCCGAAATAATGCCCTGGTCTTTAGCCTTAACTAAAAAGGTATCTACCTCTTTTTTGTATTCGTGCATAGGGTCCACTGCTATTTTGCTATAAAAGTTAATATCAGATAACTGCCAATTTGCCTCTTGTGTGTAAACTTGTTTGTCCCATATAACCACAGCTCCACCCTTATCTGCTCCTACTATCACTATGTTTTGATTTTCTGACAAAGATTTAAGAGCCAATCTTTCAGAAGGAGAAAGATTATCATTAAATGGCCAAAAAATTTGTGATTGATTCACATGTAAATCTTGTAAAACCAGCTGTTCAAAGGTTTTGATGGTACTGTGATAGGGAGGTGTAAATGCAGATTTTTTAAAATGAAAACTGGTTGCTTCTGTCTGTGGTGAACCTGTGCCCCTATGGGCAAAATAATACTTAAGGTTTAAATTTCTGCGGAAATTTTTAACATCATTTGTTACATCATAATGTGATACATAAAAAGATGGTACATATCCCAATCCTTTAACACACTGAGTTTGCTTTGTGAAAAGACATGTGAAGTTAAATTAATAACCAAGTCATTGACATTGTAGTTGGCATCATTAGATGGAATATTGTCTGTTATTTCTGCTGGCTGGCATGAAATATCTTCTTGACTCGCGCATTTTTGATGTTTATGGCCTTCCCTCCTAAAGGGGCTCGATGTCGTTTGGAGATTGGTGAAGTTGAACCCAACATCTCCCCTATATCAGTCTCAGTGTCAGTATTAGAAAAGCTTGAAGAAAATTCTGAAGCACTAGATAAATTATCCGACCTTCTTAAAATAGACCTCACCCGCTTTCTTTTAGATCTGGTAGGCCCTTTATTATCAGAGAAACGTACTCCCCATTTTTGTTTCTTCCATGAGTAAGCCATTGCATTTTTAAAATCATTAACGTCCCTCTGATATTTATTCATTTTTCGCCGTTTTAAATCTTTATCATATTTATCAATATCAACCATAAATTGTGCATACAATTCTTGATAGCGGCATCAGAAAATACTTTAGTACGCTCATGGCAAGCTTCTAACTGGGGCAAAAGGTCTGGCAGTTGTTTTTCATAATATTGCACCAGCAATTGGATAAACATGTTGGACGCCATTTGTTGTATGGCCCTCCATTTATTCATAAATTCCATGTCTTGTGTACCCAGTCCTGTTTCCACATACACCCTCAGTCCCCTCGGTGATATCTTAGCCAACAAATATGCTTTTAGAAGCTTGCAATGCCACACATATGAACGTCCTTTTTTGGAAGATTCTGTTAACTGTTTAAATAAATGTTGCAAATCAGGTTGCCCCATTTGATCCTTGGCATTCAAAACAGTTCCCATCATGGGTGCAGTAGTAAAAAAAGTCCAATTGTCTTTATCTGCTGTTAAATTGTCCAAATAAATCTTGAAATCCGGGCCGACAGCCATGTTGTAGCAGGAACTGTGATTTCCACTTCAAACCAAACACTCCACTGTCAACAATATGCCATTTGATGAAAAATATCACCAAATTAACTCCCAGCCAAACCGACGTCTTTTCAGACCTAAATATATTTATATGTATCTACTTCATATGATCGACAGTTCATATGATCGACAAACTGTTCAGAGAGACCAAAACACTGAAAGCTCAAAACACCGAAAACTCATTTGGTCGAAACTCATAACATCGACACATGACATTCAAAGCATTATGCCCTTTCCCCACTGTAGGGCGACCCTGGAGTTAGAATAAATAGATGGGGGGTGGGGGGCATAGCCCCCGACATACATAGTAAATTTCACAGATACATGCAGATAGTTATAACAGAGATGACAATATTTATCTAAATAATTTGGGGGACTATGCCCCCCCCATTGTAGGTGGCTGTGCCTCCCACACCCCCTATCTAGTTATTCTAACTCCAGAGTTGCGCTACAGTGGGGAAAGGGCATAATGCTTTGAATGTCATGTGTCGATGTTATGAGTTTCGACCAAATGAGTTTTCAGTGTTTTGGGCTTTCTGTGTTTTGGTCTCTGAAAATGTTGTCAATCATATGAACATTCGATCATATGAAGAAGCAGACAAAAACACACACACACACACACACACACACACACACACACACACACACACACACACACACACACATGTATGTAAATACATGTCCCCTATATTACCACCACATTGCTGCATGCTATGTGTGAAGGAACAGCACACACATACAAATACACACAGATATGTACAGCTGTAAGTGTGTGCAACATGGACGAGTATGACACATGTGAACCCCTTGTTGGGACCACGTTTTGCTTGTCTGTGAAGTAGGGAAGGGGAATATGGGGAAGGATGGCAGGTAGATTTGTGGAGGTAGTTTGGGTTGGTAGATATAGAGGACAGCCTACAGGGGTGGCATATGACACATGTGGTGGGTAAACACCCTGGATGGTGTGTGTGGTCTGCGATGTGGAAGCCCCATGGACCCCCATATGGAAACAATGGGAACAAGGCTCCCACCCATTGCTACTCACAACAGCAGTCCATGGTCCTGAAGGTGCCTGGCCTGGAGGCTGAGCAGGAGGAGCATGTGGACCCTGTGAATGTGTACTGGGTGCCTCAAGGTGCTGTAGCACATCCCACAAGTGTTTGTGGAGCCCCCTATGGAACAGACCCTGAACCTGACCTCGGGTGACAGGATCATGTCTGTCTGTGCCTCCGGGGGGGACAACATCCCCTGAGGTGGTTCCACCTGAAGGTAGTGCTGGACCAGTAGATGTGGAGGCCCCAGGGTGTGTCCCACATGTGATGTGGCCTGGTAACATCACCAAATGAGGTTGGAGAGGTGGTTCTGCTGGCAACTATTCCATAAACATGCTATTGTGTCACTGTTATATAACATATGTGGTAGTAATAGTCTACACAATCCCAGAACATGTCCAACAGCATGCATATATATCTCAAATAACACGGAATGACAGATGTGCAGGAATCACATAGCAAGCATACGGCATGCATATATGGAACTATAGTGGCCCTGACAATGGCATGCAGGTGAAATAGTCTGTAGCAGGCCAGCAATGATAGTGTCCACACAGGGAATGTGGCTACAAACACATAACACAAAGTGTGGTACAATACAATATATGTCCCACTGGTAGGTAAGCTGTAGCCATACCTATTGAGTTGTGTGAACAGTTTGTTGTCGCTGATATGATGGGGGGTGACAGAGATGTGTATTAAGAATTATGGTAACCTTTCTGTATGAGTTGCTCAGACCTGTTTCCATCTTTATGTCTTTCAGGCAAGATGTCCCATGGCTGCCTACCCACGTATTCAGCAGAAGAAAACGAGGTTATGTTGAACTACCTAATCCATAGGTTCATAGGTTCATAGGTTCATAGGTAGGTACTAGGCTATCAGCCTTGGGGCCTATACAAGCCCAGCCAAAAAGGTACCCTGGCTTTTGCCACCCAAGAAAATTATTTTCTTGTGTCACTGTCGAGCAGAGCCACAGAAGTGATCCCCAGGGTGAATTTCCTATTTCCCATCCAATCATCAAGATTTTTCTTGAAGAGTGCTAATGAGGAGCTTTGTTTGATATAGATAGGTAGTTTATTCCAGAGTATGGGAAGTCTTTGGGACAGAAATCTATCCCTCTGGCATGTTATGTTTATTGTGGTGACAACATTTAGGTCCCAAGAGCATGTAGCTCGGAGGGATTGGGATTTCTTTAAGTGGAGCATGTCCAACAGCTCTGGGTTTGACATAGCTTTGTATGTTAGGCAGAGGTCACCTCTGAGTAAGTGATATGCGATGGAGTGAAGCTGGAGTTTTTTGAGATGGTCTGCATAGGGCATCTGATTGAGGCCGGTAATCCTCTTTGTGAGATATTTCTGTGGCCTTTCCAGTTGTTATAGATGTCTTGTGAGGTACATACCAAAAGGGGCATTGTACTCTATAATGGGTCTAATGAGTGATGAGTAGAGGGGAACAATTACCTCTTACCTCTTTTTTCTGTATGAGAAACCTTTTGTGATAAGGTGTGCCATATAGAAGGATTTCCTGACTACTGTGGCGATGTGATTATCAAAGGAAAGACTACTGTCCACCTGTGTCACAAGGTGTCTTATCACACTTTCGGTGTTAAGTATACTACCACCTATGTTGTAGTTCATGGGTGCAGAGTTTTTACCAAAAGGGATGACAATGCACTTTTTGGCATTGAGCTTGAGGCCATGACTTTGACACCAGGCATCTGTCTCAGTGAGGTCCTTTTGTAGGATATCCACATTGTTAGGAGTTTTTATTATGGCTCCTAGTTTGCAGTCATCTGCGAACTTCATTAGCCAAAGACCTTCTGTGTTAGCCTGTACTTCAGAGAAGTAGATAACAAACAAGAGAGGACCCAGGACTGAACCCTGTGGTACTCCACTTGTCACTGGTCTGAAGTCGGATTTGGAGTCTGCTACTTTCACAGTGTGGGTTATGTCAGTGAGAAAGTTGGCAACCCATCTTGTGACATAGGGATTTATGATTTATACCTAGTTTAGTGAGTTTATCTATAATTCCAGAGTGGGGGATGGTGTTGAAAGCCTTGGCAAGATCTAGACAGGCTGTGTGAACCACCTTTCCCTCGTCTACAGCTTTGGTGACTGCTTCAAAGATGTCTGTCAGGTTTAGGAGACATGATCTGCCTTTTACAAACTCGAACTGGGTAGGGTCCAGAGTTTGGAGATTACCAATGTCTTTGTTTATAAGTTCCAGATGATACATTCCATGGCCTTGCAGACCAGGCTCATCAGGCTAATGGGGCAGTAGTTCCCGGGGTCCGTGGTGGCTCCCCCATTGTGGAGTGGGATAACCGTTGCTGTGCACCATTCAGCAGGCACAAAGCCTGAGGTGAGGCTATGATTGAACATGATACTTAGGTGGGGTGCCAGTTCATTCTGTAGTTCGTGTAGAATGCAGCCTGGGATGTTGTCTGGTCCCATGGATGCTGTGTTTTTGGCTTTGGAGAGTGTGTTTTTTACCTGTGTAGCTGTGATTACAGGGACTCTGTATTCTTCCTGTATAGATATGGGTCCTTTAGGGGGTGATGGGGGGGTAAAGTTAGCACTGAACCTATCTGCCAGGATTTTGGCAGTATCAGTTGGGTCTGTATATTTAGTGCCATTGTGCTGTAACTCAGAGCAGATCTGAGTGTTGCCATTGAGATTCTTGACATAGCTATAGAATGCTTTGTGGTTGTCTTTAGAATCAGTGGCAATTTTGTTTTTGTAACTAGCTTTGGAGGATTTTATCAGGGATTGCAGCTTCTTACTGAGGCTGACCAGGGAGTTCCTCCAGTCATGGGATTTTACTCTCTTTTGCAACAGATTCTTCCTTCTGTTGTACAGTTTGTTTATGGCAGGGGACCACCAGATTTACTTCCTTTTTTGGAGGATAGCATCTTGGTTCTGTTTGGGATAGCACAATACATGCACTCGTGTAAGTTCTTATAAAGTGCAATTGTGTAGGATTCAGTAGTCATAACTGTATTGTCCATCTGCATGGGTATCATGAAGTTAACCACTTTGGAGAAAAATTTTACCATGGTTTCCTTAATGGGGGGGGGGGGGGGGGTGTGGGCAGGATGTGGATATCTAGGGAAATTAGTTTATGGTCGGATTGGACCAATGAGGCATTCACTTCAGGTGTGGAACACCGGTCACTCATGTTGGTAATGACTAGATCTAGGATATTGTTGCCCCTGGTGGGGGTGTGGATAAGTTGATCCAGGGCATTGGAGTTTATGAATTCCAGAAAGCGTTGAGCGAAGGAGTTGGTACATGAGTAGTTTTCTCAGTTAATGGTGGGGTAGTTGAAATTGCCCATTATTAGGGTGTTTGGTTGAACCCTAATATTTTCCAGTACATCAAGAAAAGAGGAGTGGGAATCCTGGGGCATGGTGGGGGATCTGTAGCAAGCTACAATTTGGATTGCAGTTTTGCCCAGAGTTAGTTGCACTTGGATAACCTCGGCTGCATGATGGTGAGCAACTAGCCTGCACTATCCTGTCCTGTTCAGCAGGGCCGGCCATGAGCAGCAGGAGCAGACCACCCTGTGGAACGATCTAGTCCACAGGGTCAATGATGTTGGCCTGCATAACTGCAGTTATGAGCAGGTCCGGCATCATTGTTCTGACCTGCTTCACAATGCCCGTCAGCATGCTGCTGCAGTCCGGGGGCATCACCTCACAACAGGGGGGGGGGGGCGGTCATGCCATCCATCCTCACCTGACACGTGTTGAGGAGCTCCTTGTCAGCCTTGTGGCACCTGCCCACCTGCACACCCAACGACTGGCAGAGACCATTGTACAGGTGACTGCTACCCACACACCGGCTGAGGTTCATGCAGGTAAGGCCACAGGGCACATCAGTAGACCACTGTTGCATATGTATCCACATCTGTACAGGTAGATCATGCATATCTGACATGTTATATATATATATATATATATATATATATATATATAGTTTGTTGCTGCATAGTAGTAATAAACCGATGTGCATAAGTGGTAGTATTGTGGACTTGTACTGTTGATGTACTGTAATGCTGCACCCACCCTGTAGCAATGCCACAGCTGTGGCCACTGACATCTCATCTCTCACAGTCTTATGTAGGTCCCTCTGGTATACCGCCAAGGCAGCAGCCTGTAGCTGGTGAGTATGGTTTATGTTGATGCTTGCCAATACACCAGGCATGTAATGGCTATGGTATATTCCATGCACACATCTAACACACTTATCCATAATGCATGCCATACATGTTCATGTATTGTTGCTGTTAAATGCACTGCATCACAGTGGTGACCATGATGGGGTATCAGAAGAGTATATCAGACACCTGCAAGATAACTAACATCCTGTCATCGTGAAATGTGTCCACAGGGATGAACATAATGGTGGGACACATGGCGTACAGCAGGGACATGTGTGAATCATCACCCTTATACAGTGCAACAACAGTGTATATACCAGTATTACAATGGCAACTGTTACAGATCTACACTATGGCATAATATAACATATTACTGTGGTCCACATTATTAGCTGGAACTAGGCTGTAACACGTGGTGTTCAGTGTATGGGACACTGCAAACTGATACACATGTGTAGGCCATACTTGTCAAGCATCTGCAAAAAGGCCGAAGGTGGGGAGGGTGTGTCAGCATGACACAGCAGTGCACTGCAGCAGGGATCCTAAGGATGCTAAAAATGGCTGTATCTGCACACAGTCAGGTTCAGGAACTGTGGCAGATATAACCCTATCCCCACAGCAATAGTGACGGCAGTGTGTGAACACCAAATGAAGTGCACATGTGTAGACCTTGCAATCATGCAGAGTTGGGGGACATGTGTAGGGCAGACTGACCATACACTGACAAATGCAGATGGCCCATGCTAGTATACCCCTGCCAGGAATAGTGACTGCTGTAGTACACATAACAATAGGTGCAATTAACCATCATGATAAGGGCATGTACACATTTGCACACATGGAGTGTATGCATCGTGGTCAGCATCTGCACACCTAACACATTTCCTGGACACTGCATGTGAATGTACAGGACATATGTCACATATCAGGCTCATGTACTGTAACTATATTTGGTGATGTGGTCCCATGGCAGATTAAGGAAGAGTGCATCATATCAATAAGGGTGTGTACACTCCCCATAGCCACGGTATGGTCTGACAGTTGTCAGTGTAATAGTGCTGGATTGGTCATACATGCTTCGCTGATGTTGAGATCTGTAAACCAGACATCAGGCATTCACAAATGTCATCTGTCCACATAGCATCCCAGGTATATGTTGCTGAAAAACATAGGGGCTGTGAGCATTAGAGCAGACATAACTGACACAGTACTACACATTCAGCAGTGAGTTGTACACCTGTGAAGTTTGGTGCACAGTACATGGCAGGGTGCAGAACAGGTGCACAGCAATACTGTGTACATGGGTGCAGTGTTTTCCAGGGGAAGGGGCATTACCTACTAACACAGCCCATGCATCACACACATGTATACTGTTGCTAGCATGGATAGACTATAGCTGCACTGCATGCTGTTGACTACCATATGTTATGCATGTTGACAGATGGGTAATGGGAGGACTGTGTGTACTATCTTTGTGCTACCTCACGTGTGTGTGTGTGTGTGTGTGTGTGTGTGTGTGTGTGTGTGTGGGGGGGGCTATTTTGTCGGTAAGTGCAATCTGGTGGAGTGGAGGGGGTTGATGCATGTAGGATATGTGTGTGCATGTGTGTGTGTGTGTGTGTGTGTGTGTGTGTGTGTGTGTGTGTGTGTGTGTGTGAGTGTCCATGTATGCACATATGTGATTGTGGGGTTGTTCATACGGCAGTACTTCCCTTTGGGATTGTGCAGTGCATGGATATGGACTGATACATGACACACCAGAAATACTTGTCTGATATTTAATCACAGGACAACTGATAGTATAATAAGGTCTGTAGCATGGAAAATGTATTGGGAGGGAAAGTAGACACCAGGTATACCCTTAATATTGCAATCAGCAGAGAGGTGAATGACAACCCATGTATGCAGCACTACAGATGCACTGGAAAATTACTAGACAACACCAGGGAGTGTATCTGTGTATTACAGTTGTCACATGGTAGGTTGATTGAGCAGCAGATCTGGCATGCACTGAGCAATACCTTACACATGACACGTAGTAACCCCTCACATATAGGGGCCATGCTCACGATGTCCAGACATACACAGGGTGAACACTGAATGACAGCAGTGAGGCCATGTAAAACCTACTTCTCTCAGGTCAAGGAGGTTATAGAGTAAAAGGTCTTGTGTTGTGACCACTCATCTAGGCATTTAGAGGAATGAAACGTTAATGAGTGGTATTAATGAGTGTATGTTTCCAAGTGTGATGCAGGATGGGGAACTTATGTGAATAAACATGGGACTCTCTGTAAAATCATGAACAGGTAGGTATTAAGGTGGAATGTGTGTGTGTGTGTGTGTGTGTGTGTGTGTGTGTGTGTGTGTGTGTGTGTGTGTGTGTGTATGTGTGTGTATCTGTGTACTGTTATGCATTGCTGTACAGGTCTTAAAGTGCGTTTCTTGTTTTCCCCCACAGGTGGCGAGGTGGGTCAGGGTCCCTCCTGCATGTGATGTTGGTGTCCATAAGGATACCTTCACATGATGATAGTACTGGTGAGGCACAGGCAGGTTGACAGGAGCCAAAACTGCATGATTGTTTGACAGCCCCTTTTTAGCCACCCAAACCCTGCACATAGTTACAGTGCCTATACATACCCTATCACCAGTGGCCATAGCAGAGTGGCAGTTGGCGGTTGGTGGTAGTGCACAGGAGAGTGTGCTATCTATGCCTACTGTGTCTGGTCAAAGCAGGCATAGCTGGATGTCTGGCAGAGCACCACATAGGCAGATGTACCGAGGTGCTCATGGTAGGGCCACTGGTCATCATACCCCTGGCAGAAGCACCACAACTAGTACCACCAGGTTCATGTTTCAGGCTGTCATGGGGGTGCTGGCATGTATGGAACTATACACCAAACAGGGCCTGAGGTTGCAGAGAGCTGCTTTCACATCTGCAAGTGACAACTTCCATGAACTGTCTGGTGCCCTTAGTGATTATACCGAGGTCATAGATAGATGGTTGGGTGAGATGGTGGGCCTCATTGACTGTGGTTTGTCCGTGCTTCAACATGTGGTGGGAGTGCGGTGATGGCCATATGGACATAGGCCAGCAACACCAATAGCTGGCAGTCAATGTGGACCTGCTAGGACACCAAGGCACTCTCATAGTGGCAGTACCAGCCCCAGCACTACAGGGGGGGGGTGCTGTCCACACCACACCACAACAGGCCATGTGCATATGGCCCTGGCCAGTCCCAGGAGGGACCTGGTTCCAGCGGACATCTGTCATCATCAGGGGAGAGTAGCACATCGGGGCCTGTACCATGGAACCCCTGGCAGGCACAGTCCGCATGTCCATGGTAGGAGGCAGTGAGCTGCACACCCTGCCAGGTATGGTCTGCAGCTGTCCAAAAAACACCTGTCATGCCAGAACTGTGTGCATGCATACCCACACACTATACGACCACACCTAGAGCAACCCCATACCTACACACACCACATCACCACACCCATTTCAACTAATTACACCCCTCACCCACACACATGGTGTCAAACTTATGGCCCACCCTCAGTCTCTGGCAAAACAACAACACACCCTGTGCATATGATACTTGTGCCACATCCCTGTCATCCATAACAACAATGCAGAGACAGACTAATATGGTTCTGATGCACACGTTGACTGTACTGCAGTGTACCAATGTACTGCAGTGTAACATATTGTAAAGAGTAATGTTTAATAAATACATGTCAAGTAGTGTACCTGTCCAGCAATGATGCATTATAGCTGTTAGTAACACTGGGTGATTGTGGTCTCCATAATGTTATCCATTTGTGTCATAGGTGTACATGTGTCAGTAGGAGGATGGTCTGCAGTTATATTCCACAAGGGATATGGCACTGTGGTGACACCATGGCTGTGACATATCTGGGGTACAGTTGAACACATGTCACAGGTTTGTATAGCAGTTATTGCCTGTGCCACATGGACAAGTGACCCGCTGGGACATGTATAATCAGCAACCTGTTGTAGACCAACCCACATACATGCACACTCTTACTTGGCAAAACTGGGACTAAACCCCTACCTAGGTATGTAGTGCTACTGAAGTGTGTGGCTTTCATTGCACACACCACACAGTGTGTAGGGTGAGGTGTGTTCCAGGTTACATGTTACATGCAGAACATCCCCAGACATGTACAGTATGGTAATGGGGGATGTAATGGTTGCATATGGACAATACATAGTGTGACATACCATCATATACACATTAACAGACACATAACAGGCAGACACACATCCGAGAGACCTGGGCCTATTGGTGCTAACTAACTTGTCAGTGTGTCCAGTGTGTTACAGGTAGGCTGCACACAGCACATGCATAGCTGGGCTGGATTGTGGTTTCAGTTACCTGTATGGTTGAGGGTGACAGTGGTCACCATACAGTGGTACATGGGACATGTACCGGGTGTACCATGGTGTAATGACAGTGTATGCAGCACCCACATCCCACATTGGATATTGTACTCACTGGAACCCATGATAACACTCTGACATACCCACCACCACACATTGCCCACGACTGCGATGCAACCTATTGTATATCCCAACAGTAGTACTACAGGGATATGCATCTAATGCACATGCCACAGGCATAGTAGGGTGTTGCATTGTCATGCCTCACCTATGGGCAGCAACAACATTATCCATACTACTGTGTGGCAATGTGTATTGTAATAGGAGTATGTGGCCTCAGAATGCTGTACCCTACAGATATACAGACATGCACACATACACACACTTGCCAGAACTCAATGGGTATCCCATGCTTATCGACCCATTTATACAACACTGTTGTGCTGGTACTGCAAGGCTCATGTAGCCATTAGGGAGAGAAGTGTAACAGGGTACATGTAAAGTCCAATATAGCAGTAGCCACATCTTACTATGGCGATGGGTGTTGCGGTGGTTGTGAAGGCCCTCATGGTATTCCCAACTACAGGTGTACTAACACAGAGACACTGCTATCCTCAGTAATGCACACGTACACATGTGTCGGTACTGGGGTGCATCACTGCAGGTGGTCATAGGTGTGTACCTGGCTATTGTCCATGGAGAGATGGGTAGTGTAGGGGATGTGTGTACAGTGGTATCATGTCACCTGCCATGTGCCAGCAGGCAATCTATCGACAGACACCACTGTAGTGACCCTCAGGGTGAGAGTGACATGCATCAGCCAATCCTTTGGGTGCCTCCTGCGAATGGCCACTGAGGTGATCCAGTTGACATGTATGAAACATGTCTTACAACACATGGTTAGTGTCTGTTCTGCTGACTGTGGTAGTGTAGTGGAGGTACTCATTGCATGTGGTGCGTACAGGGTGTTGTCTCCTATATGTGCCACTTATAACACAGCTGGGCAGACATGTCAGTGTCAGTCATGCATAGGTTGCCTGTATGGATCCAAGCTGGATACCTGCCATCTGCACATCTGTACAGGGACTGACAGACATCAGCTTGGCAAGTAGCTATGCAATAGGATGAATGTGTCGATGGATAGAGATTTGACAACAATATTTATGCCATTACTACATGTTGGAAGTCCTCACTGACATGTGCTGTACAGACGGTAATCTACAGTTACATTCCACATGTCAGACCATTATCCAGCAGGGGATATATACTTTGACACAGCTCACACACCAGGAACATGACAGTGAGGCCTCAGAATCAGGCTATGCTTGCAGGTGTGTTAGTTGTCAGTACTACATTTAGCACTCTACTCTTGCCTGGGAAACCACTGTCAACAGTAGTACCACCATGATACACTACATGCCAGTGTGACAGCAAATAACCTGGGTTACTACCCTTGCATGTAACACATTCACATGGATAAAAGTGCTGTACAGGTCTTATATACTTGTGTGACCCACATGTGACACTCACACCCCTTGCTACTATAATGACAGCACATAGACGCAGGTATTGTACATGGCATTACATACACTTATTAGAGATGTCATTACCCTGCTATGTTATCAGAGTGGGATGTGAGCACTGGTTACCAGGGCTGACCCATGCTTAGCAGGTGTCAGCATTGCTGCAATTTAACAGCTAAGCAGATTTGCGCACTAGTAAGCAAAGCCTACAAGGTGTATGCGCCTATACGTTTAACCATAGCTTAGCACAGCTTAGCTTTGCACAATCCCACAGAAACACACTTAAAGCTGCTCAAAACTGCCTTAACCACTCTGCATCTGACAGTCTTTGTTCCGCCCAGCAACAAAAAAACAGCCCTTGCAGATCTTGAACCCAGCACCCAATACACTATAGTCACAACAGTTAACTACTACACCATGACAGCTGTGAAGACAGTTGTTTTTCCAATATATCTGTCACTACACATATTGAATAGTATTGAACAATTGCTATGACTACACATATCAGATACATATGGTGAGATACATCTGGGAAGGTATACACAACCGTGATGTTTACACATGACAAGAATATGGATATATACATATACATATGTTGATATATGTCTACATGTACATACACACACACACACACACACACATATATATATATATATATATATATACATATATATATATATATATATATACATACATTATATACATACATATGTATGTCTAAACATCTGTATAGTGCATCCTATATATGGCCATTTGTAGATCTCTTTGTATATACATATATATATATATATATATATATATATATATATATATATATATATATATATATATATATATATATATATATATATATATATATATATATATATATATATATATACATATATATATATATATATATATATATATATATATATATAGAGATATATATGTATGCATATCCTATGTGTACAGATATACGTATTTAAGTTGATATATATGTAGATATTTATCTAATCAGATATACCTATTTATGTTGAAATATATGTAGATATCCATAACTATATGTGCATATGCATCTATATCTCTGTATATGTAAAGACATGTATTGTTGTGTATACATCTATATTTGAGTGTTTATATATATATATATATATATTTATATATTATATATATATATATATATATATATATATATATATATATGTACATATATATATCTATATATATATATATATATATATATATATATATATATATATATATATATATATATATGTATGTAGATGTGTATATGTGTATATATCTATATACATATATGGACACACACACACACACATATATATATATATATATATATATATATTATATATATATATATATATATATATATATATATATATATATATATATATATATATATTTACATATATATGAATTTGGGTGTATATTAGAAGACCGAATGTTTAGGTGATTGAACACCTAAACATCGATCTTCTAATATCGAAAGCAAAAAATGGCGAATGACCGTTTTAATGCAGGGAAGGATTTCCCTTGGGCATTCGCCAGAGTTTGCTATTTGCCTACTGTTGAGCGATCTCGGAGTTGGTATATTTAGTTAGGGGGTGTGGGGGCACAGCCACTCACATCAGGGGGTGTGGGGAGCAAAGACCCCCCACTTAATTTAGATGTAAAGTAATGTTTTTTGTGTTGTGGCCAAGGGACGTGTTTCCCTGGGACGTTCGACAGTGTGCGGTTCAATATTAGAAGATCAAAGTTTAGGTGTTCTATCACCTAAACAGTTGGTCTTCTAATATAGACCCATATATCTATATACATATATGTTTACCATATGTCCAGAACATGGAGTGGAGTCCTACCTCAGCACCAATAGTCCCAACCTCTTAGTGCAAGGGGATGTCATGTATGTATTGCAGGTATATATGTAGACTGTTGCTACTGTAACAGGTGTTGTCTTAATAGACATGTTGTGTGTGGGAGGTCACATATGTTTTTGACATGTACACCATTGGCTACTGACAGACATCCTAAGGACATTATAGTACAGTATCACTGCTAGCACAGTAATGATCCTGTGGAGTACAGCAGAGATATGACCAATATATGTGGACAGTCTGGCTCTCTGTGTACAGTCCAGAGGTGTACACAAATCCCCTTCATGGGAGATATGTGGACCACACTTCACAATGTGAATGTTAATAGCCATGTACATGGGTGTATCACGTAAATACTGGACTACATATGCCCACACAGTTTATGCATTCACACACGCATAATAACAGCTGGTGCTGAGGTGACTTGGCCGCATACTACCCAGTAGTTAGTGACATACATCTGTTACAGAATACCACTGCTTTGCCAGAAATACACAACAGTTATGGTGGCCTGGCAGCAGTATGTCTTGCAAATAACTGGACATAACACCACACTGGGTCATTACACTAGGCTGCTAGGCATGTCACAAAGCACTGTGAAAACTACAGGCAGACTTCCACAACACTGTACTACATTTTGAATGGGGGAATACACATGTACCTGCAATTATAGCAGGCTCTACACCCATGTCACAGCACAGAGTAACAGACACCTGTGAGAAAGTGCATACCCACAACCAATGTGAACACAGCCACAGCCACATATGGTACACAAGGTTAATAGTTCACTATATGGACTGTCTGATAAACACCATCCTCATATGTGCCACTCACACACTAACCCTACATACACTGGGTCATGACACAGTGTGGTCCGAAGCCTGTCTATGGTATTGGACATGTGTGTGTCTGGCCCTACAGACATGTGAGCCAATAGGGTACCATTTACTGGAGCAGCATGTAACATCAGATAGAACAGGACCAGGAACAATGGGATCTACCACAGTCTGTGCACAGCCCAAGGTACATATGCGCAATACACATACTGTCGACAATCACCATAAGTACACAGACCCCAGCAGTGTACACACAACCGCAGAATGCTCAAGTTATGTCCTCAGAAACAGCCCCTACTATACATAACATGTCTAGCAGTCTGATATCTGACTGGCTTGTTATCAGATATGATGTCAATAAATAATGGTGTACAGTACATATGCACCTCTTACTTCATGACACATGTACAAATGTTGACAGACTTGTGGCTGGAGCTTCAAACACTGACCTTGTATTGGCATGTTGCTTTGATAATCTCATACATTTACTGTCATACCAGGGTTTGTTGTGACATATGTCCTATGAGGGATATGAAGTCAGTAACTCTTATGACTGTCACCATGTACTGACTGCAATCCTCCCACTATGCTTCTGCAGTTCTCAGATAGGTGTTCTGTGAGTAACAAAACAAACAAAAGGCTCCACACACTGCCCAGTCTGCAGATGATCCTGCAGATGGGAGTTTCCTCAAATACATAATACTGTCATGACAGGTATTAAATCATGTAGACCAGCCATATCCACACACACCCTGTTAAACTGACATTACTCCAAATGCAGAAGAGCAACTCTTGCATTCTGTAGTCATGTCTGGCACACCCCCCCCTCCTGTCTGTTGGCCTGTTTTCACAGTGTATGTTGTTAGAGGTAAATCCCAGTACCATCTGTGATGCTGTTTGCCATACACAAAATTTAGGTCCTGGTCACAGTCAATGAAAAAACCCAACACCAACATGATGTTCCTAGATATTGGAGTGTGTTCCCATGCAATTGGCTATGGGAATGTTACCACAGCTGTTCCACATGCAATCAGCTAGAGGGGGACTGCAATTCATGCAGAGGCCATCAGCTGATCATGAGCATCACTTCCAAAACAGAACCTGCTGCCTAAGCAAAGCAGGTGTACTTATCCACATTCACCAGAGAAGGAGTGAGAGAGAAGACAGAAACAAAGTAAGTCTGGGAGGGAGTGGGATAGTAAAACCTAAATATGTTTGGGTCACACACCAACCAGTACAGTGTTTCAAACCCCTGATTGACTATGTATTGCTATCACATGTCTATGCAGTTATTGCATGCACCACACACCTTAAATGTTGGGGAAGCTGTCCAAAGGTATATCTGATGGTGAGTGACATCTGCAGCAGTGATATAGTAGCCATAAGGTAGGTGTAGTACACATGCTTGTCTACATGAACAGGTGTCAACATCAACACAGCCACACTCTCTCAAGGACTCACACACATTGACACACTTGGCAGGGTCAGGAATAGACTTCCTAACTAGCTAGTTTGCCACAATACAGTAATGTGCAGGTATCACATGCACCACAGGGGTATCAGGATGTTATATGGGCAAAGGGTATGTGAAGGTGTCTGACATCAGGCAGCATGCATCAGTAGGCCAGTGGGAGTTGTAGTGAGTGTGAATGTGATCAAAAGCATCTTACTCCACACACACAGACACATGGTTCCAGTACTGACATGCATGGGTGCATTGCTTCACAGGTGTGTAGTGGTTGACTGTGCCAGAAGGCAATACAAGGCTAGGTGAAGGGTATACCTTGGCCTCAGGCCACATGACAATGGTCTGAAGTGTGGCTCAGGGTGTAGTGTCCGGATTGGCCCACACAGGTGGGTATTGTATTCACCATCCAGTCACCTCGGTTACTATTGTCTGTGGCCAGTGTTATGCAATGCTTGCCATGTATGTGTTCTATAATCCATGACATGGATGGTGTCTGGGATGTGCACACATCCTACATGCATGTTCAGTGACATGAGGAACTGTAACTGGGGTGTCTGGCCCATGTTGTGCACACAGATTTGTATCATCAGATGTGCCAGTCCTGGCCTCATGTGGTGGGAAGTGGCAATGGACACCAGGTTGACCCTGCACCTACAGTGATAGCATGATACAGGTATTCCCTGGTGTCAGTGGCATCTGTCCATACAAGGCATGTGTTTAAGGCATAGTATGTCCTTTGTGGGTCACATTTAATGGCACCACAGTTGTTACAGGTGTCCAGTGGGGAACATAGTGAAGGCCTACCATTCACAATTATGTGCCTATTGTAGTAATGGGACAGGGTGCCATGCCCTCTGTAGTCCACTGCAATCACATCATGGTTACTATATGTGGCCAATATGCAGGGTACTACCAACATAGGGGTTGTTGCCTACACAAGTGTATTTGTGTATGAGACATGCATTGAGAGTGTTCTCTGAGTAATACAAGGGTTGCTTAGTTTGTTCACCAGGCCTTGATGTCACATGTAGAGGTATGGATTGGCACCCCAGCCTCTTAGCTATTTGACATCTGTTATCCTTGTAAGGTGGACATTGTGACATAATAGGCCCACCATATAAGAAATTTGCAAAAAACACTTCACAATGAGTCCAGCTGTTACACACTCACACCCACCTCCACACAGAATACAAATGACAAACACAGAGATTCACAGTTACCATGTCTGGGATTAGAACTCCTACCTAACTAGTTTATCACACTAAAGCATTACACAGTTATAGGACACACCACAGAAAGTACTGGACTACTCCTTCCCCAAAGGTGTATTTCACTGGGAATGACATCAGCAGGCTTGCCAAAGAAGGGCAATGGATGTTTCAGTGACTGTGAATGGCTTCAACAGCATTGCTCCCTACACAGACAAACAAACATCCACACTTGCCATGTCTGGGAATAGAACCCCTACGGAGCTACTACATCACACTACAGCATTACGATGTTAAAGGATGCACTACATAGATTACTGGAGTACTTCTTCCCCAAAGGTGTATTTCACTGGGAATGATATCAGCAGGCTTGACATAGAAGGGCAATTGAGGTTGTAGTGACTGTGAATGGCCTCAAAAGCATTTCTCCCTAGACAGACAAACATCCACATTTGCCATGTCTGGGAATAGAACCCCTACTGAGCTACTACAGCATTACGCTGTTAGAAGATCCACCATGGAGATTACTGCAGTACTACTTCCCCAAAGGTGTATTTCAATGGGAATGACATCAGCAGGCTTGCCATAGAAGGGCAATTGAGGTTGTAGTGACTGTGAATGGCCTCAAAAGTATTGCTCCCTACACAGACAAACAAACACACACACACAAACATCCACACTGGCCATGTCTGAGAATAGAGCTTCTACATAACTAGTTTATCACACTACAGCATTACGCAGTTACAGGATGTGCCACAGATTACTGAGCTACTTTTTCCCAAAGGTGTATTTCAAAGTGAATGACATCAGCAGGCTTGCCAAAGTAGGGCATTTGAATTGTAGTGGGTGTGACTAGCCTACAGACAAACCCACACAAACACACAGTTGCCATGTCTGGAATTAGAACTCCTACCTATCTAGTTTATCATACTGCAGCATTATGCAGCTATAGGACACGCTACAGAGATTACTGAGCTATTCCTTCTCCAAAGATGTATTTCAAAGTGAATGACATCAGCAGGCTTGCCAAAGTAGGACATTTGAATTGTAGTGGGTGTGACTAGCCTAAAACGCATTGCTCCCTACACAGACACACACATTTGCCATGTCTGGGATTAGAATTATGACCTAACTAGGTTATCATACTATAGCATTACGCAGTTATAGGACACACCACAGAGATTACTGGGTTACTCTTTCCCCAAAGGTGTATTTCAATATGAAAGACATCAGCAGGCTTGCCATAGTAGGGCTATGGGGAGGCCAGTGTGTGTGCATGGGCCATAACCCATTAATCTAGAGGTAGATACACCACACTCAGGCACACACGAGTTTATATTCCACAGGTGCATGTATACAACTGCTAGATAACTATTGCCTTGTACTGTCATGTTGTAAAGTTAGCACTACCACCACAGAGTATATAATGCTGAGGGATACCAGTGGCTAATTTCTACGGTGAGTGACATTTACACATCATGTAGTTGTAGCCATTTGGCTGTGTGCTGGGCAGGACAGGCCTCATGATGGAAGGTTCTTTGTCACTGTCACTCTCTTCCACACATCTATGTATGTGTACTTTTGGCATATTATAGTATATTGTCCTTGGATATATGTGTGTATTCCTATCCAATGTGTGTACAAAGCATGACTGGTGCACACTGAGGAGTGTATGCACTAACATCTGCAACTGTCAGATATATATTGTCCACTGTTGTTGCCAGACATGGGCTTCATTTGTTTAAGTGTGTGAGCATGCCCAATATGACCTTTCAGTATGTTGTGTCAGAGCGTGCCCAGTATGCCCTTCTGTATTAAATGTGTGGATCCATTCCAGGTGGAATGTACTCCAGTGCAGACTTTTGTTTTCTAAAAATACAGCTAGCAAACTGTTTCTGCAGGATATCTGTAGATCAGTTGGCAATATGGGGTCAAACTGGGCAAGGGATAGTGGGTACTATAGGTAATTGTGTCTGTGCTGCTTCTGCTACATGGTACTGGTGTTAGCAGAGATATTCAGACATGTGTAGTGTTATACACTGTGATGTTTTATGTCCTCAAGTACTGTCAGGTAGACATTTTTGTTCGCAGTGATTTCCTGGGGAACACAGGGTGAAGCAGCTGTGTCCAGTATTATGGTCAAACACCTACATATTCCTGCAAACTAATGCCATTCTGTAGGGGGAGCTGCAGACACTTGCTGCTGGGTCTGTGTAACTGGTTCAGCACCTTGGTGCAATGGTGGCAGAGGATCCCATACTTGTACATCCATCGATGTGACAGTATGGCCTTATCTTGCTGTGGCATTACCTCACAGCTGTACAGATTCACACAAGTTACCCAGAGGCAGGGGTCATAAGTCAGGACATTACCTCTGTTGTGGTGTACAGCCAAGTTTGTAGCCACCCATTCTTGTGTCTGCAGCCAGGGATAGTATGTGCACACGGCTGTGTTTCGGACTTCACACATTCGATGGCGCCCATGCTCCCACCCCCACTCTGGTATTCTATCCTCTTCCATACATTATGCAAACATTCTCTGATACATTCCTTATAGTTTGTAGACAGGGGATACCCTCTCTCCCTTATCACCTCCTTAGCTAAGGAAGTGATTGATAATAGAGAAACAACATTTCCACCACTTCTTGGTACAGGGCAACCTTCTGTCACAACTAACACAACAGCGATATCTGACACCTTACGGAATAGTTTTATCTATACCTATTCCGGCAACTCCGCTGATATTGAGGAGATCATCAGGAGGCACTGGCCTGTACTGACCTTTCATGAAGAATTCAAAGATGCCCTCCCACCACACCCTAAATTTGTAAGAAAGAGGGACATTAATTTCAAGGAACTATTTGAAAGAAAACCTAATTTCCAGGCTAATAACTCTAACACACGACTAGGCACTTTCAAATGTGGGTCCTGTAATCAATGCCATGCCATTATTAATGCTCCAACACTTTACATTCCCTCCAGGAATTTTAACATCAAATCATATCATCACTACACCTGTGGGAGTAAAGGGGTTGTCTACCTAGGTTTTTGCACCACCTGCTCAAGCTTCTATGTTGGCAAAACTGAGAGGCCATTTAGGAAAAGACTCTCTGAACATTTTACGATCTAAGTAAACAAAGGGAGTCTAACGCATTCTATAAGCATTCACTCACTTGCCCTGGGATAGATCTTAAATTCATAGTGTTGGAGCAAGTTACCCTGGATGCTAGGGGAGATGACTGGGAGACGACCCTCGAATACAAGGAACTTATATGGCAACTTAAACTAGATGCAGGCAGACACCCTGGATTAAATGACAACATCAACATACATAGTGTCCTCAAGCTAAGAAAGGCTCGATTATGAGAAGCTCATTCATTGCTGATAAAAAATCTTCAAGTGAAATATGATAAATGATTTATTTTAATTTATTGCTAAATGCACTGCCTACAGTTTCTTTCGATTATTTTACATTTCAGTTTTAATATTTACTGTATACATTTATTATAATGCACCAGGTTTAACTTTTAACAAAGAAGCATTTTTAACAATTTATCAACTCCAGCATTTTTAAGCTTTAATTTTTTAATTGATTAATTAATAATTAACTTCAGTGTATATAAAGCCTTGCAGCACTTTGGATGTTCACTTGATAAAGCTCGGCACAGACCGAGCGAAAGCGCTTGTGTTTTCATTGTTTTTCATGGGTTCATATTAAAGAATTAGACTTTCTGAGCAGCAGTCTGTCTTGGTTTGGTTTTCCACCTTGGATTTATTTTTTATTGGTCCTGTTCGTGCTTTTCTACATTCCTTATAGTTATCACCTCATCACAGCAGTGTATTGGTGTTGGTCCACAGTTCATGCAGTGGAACATGGTGGACATGTTACTGTGGTTTGTCCAGATGGCCTTGCATATGGATTCTGTGGACTGTGTTATGTTGTTATTTGGGAGTCCATGACATAACATACATTGGCAGTACAGGTGAGAAGCAGGCCTTTGGCAGAGGACTGTAGGCCATTTTGTAGTGATGCAGGCCAGCTGTAGCAGGCCGTTGCATTCTGTCAGTCCTACAGTACCAGACTGCCATACAGTATATTCCCCTGGGGTGACAGGGTTGGTGTGCTAGGTGTTCATGCCAATACTTTCTATCAGTATTGATCAGGTGGTGTGAATGCCAGCAGGGTGCTGCTTACAGCTAGGGACACACCTGCATGGGACACCTGCACTGCATGCTGCATTCTTTCGCTTTTGCCATACACAGGTGGGGGTCATATTGTACCCATTCCCAACAGCAGGGATAAGGCCAGAGAGGTACGTGTGGATAGTGGGTGGGTGAGCTGGGTGCATGTGTGCTATGGACACTACTTGCATCTGACTCACAGATAAGCATGGGGCATTCCAGTTATGCTGGCTTGTGGAGGGACATCAGCTGTTTCTCAATACATCATTCCTATGACCTTTGTGATCTGCGAGTGTTTGGCCAGACGACATTGGTATTCCCTACTACAAGGCCAGGTAATGTGATGCAAACCTGTATGTACATTTCCAAGGGTGTGTCCATTTCATGGTTACACATTATACACTGTCTCTCTAGGGTATCTTCACCTGTTTAATGCTTGTATATCTGGCCCAACAGTCATACCATGTCCATCTTTAAGATGGTGACACATATTACCTCATACATTTACAATGGCTTACTGCTAGAATGTGTTATACTGGGGAGCATTGTGTTTGGCACTGCAGTTGTGAGGACTTGGCCCTGTCATCGGCAGTACTGGGCAATGGCCACCAGGTCAAACCTCACCATGCATACATGCTGACCACTCTCACACAATATGTAACACACACCGACCTAACACACGCATACCTGTATATTGTACAAATGCTGCAATCTATCCTGCTACCTTGGCCACCTCAGGTCATCTGTGCTCCACTGGTATTATACCTACACATACATGTTACTACATTTCTACATCGGATTGGAGGGGGGCACATCTGACTGTTACTACATTTCTACATAGAATTGTGGGGGCACACCTGACTGTTACAACATGTCTACATCAGATTGTGGGGGGCACACCAGACTGTTACTACATTTCTACATAGGATTGGGGGGGGGTCACACCTGACTGTTACTGCATTTCTACATAGGCTTGGGGGGCACACCTGACACTTGTACACATTTGCTATGACTGCACTGGTATGGCAGGTACTCCATTTCATTCTGTATTCTAACCTATCATGCTGACTAGAGGCATATAAGTGTACTACAGGTCTTAAGTTTGATTTACCTACATATCAGTTTCTGACTTCTTACCCTTCAGAACTAACATCCCACTGCCTGACCTGATGTAGTCTGTCTGTGTAGGCCAGAGGGGAAGTTACCCATAGCCATAATTCAGAGGTCTTAGCACAGCCTTTGTTTGTGTTTGTCTACACCTGTCCTGCTGGCTGAGACTGTTGTTGGGGATGTGAATCTCCCCGACTGGCATGTATGTGTCATATGGACACACATGTGGCCCAGCACATTTCCTGCAATGGGTTTTATCACCATCTGTAGTACTGGCTACTGTGGTGACACCAGTATTTGCTATAGATCTCATGTTGCCACTATAGGTGTCTTTTATCTACTGGCATCCCATTCAGCCACCCAATTCCCTTGCATGCTCATATCCATGCCATAGATACAAGTAACAACACATACTACTCCATTCAGCAATTGGCAAGAAGAGTGACTTACCTTGTGGGAGTGCCAGTATTGAGGATGGTGCTGGAGGGCTGCCTATGTCAGATACACATAGTACACTCCCTATACATGGTTGAGCACAGGTAGTGTCATGTTTGGCATCCCTTTTACTGTATGTGTGAGTCAGAGAGATGTGTCATTCCCTGGGTCCCTACTGTTTCAGTGTATGTGCTATGTGTTGCCTCTTTGCCAAGGCCAGGGCATACTGGGCATGCATCCTTCTGCCTACTGGGGAAGGCTCAGATTGTTCCTCCTTCGAGTCACTCTGTGCCTGTGCAGGCCTTGGCAATGGTGGGGGTCTGTGTGGCCCTGCCTCATGCTGTTCCTACTGCAGCTGTTTTCACAGGATCATATTGTGTAGCATGGCACATACGATGACAATCTGAGTACATGTAGCTGGTGAGTACTGCAAGGCTCCACCAGATGTGTCCAGGCACCACAACCGTGACTTGAACATCCCAAACACATGCCCTATTATGATTCTGGTATGTGCGTGGGCCTCATTATGGAGTTCTTGTTTGTGTGTGTGTGCATTTCTGATGGGTGTCATCAGCCATGGCTCCAGTGCATTACCAGCATCCCCCACTAGGTGACCATAAGGGATGTCCCCATTGGCAAATCTCTGGTACAGCTGCGTCAGATGCCAGATGTGGGAATTGTGATAGCTTCCAGGGCAGCCAGCACACACATTCATTATAATGCCCTGGGCATCACACACAATCTGCCAGTTGATGGAGGGGAAGCCCTTGCGGTTGATGTAGACCCTACCCTGCTCATTGGGTGGTGCTTTGATGCATATGTGTGTGCAGTCTATAGCACCCACTACTTCAGGGTATTCTGCTATTTGGTGCAAGAGATGCATATTGCTGTCCAGCGCCTCACAGGTGTTGGGGAAATATACATGCTCACCGGCATATGCTGACATGGCATCCAGGAACTGGTGGAGTACCCTGGACGCTAATGCCTGTGAGATCCCCAGGATATCCCCAGTTGGCCTTTGGAAGGTACCTGTGGCTAGTATTCTTAGGCCTACATTTACCTTGGTATCCAATGGGATGGTTCCCCTCTGTTAGTTTGGTGTGTCAGGCGTAGCCAGCACAGCTTAACATTTTGCTGTAGGAGGTCCCTGTCCACCCTATAGTGCTACACTATCTTCAGCTCATGTAGCCCCTAGTAGGCTACCCTGGGTCTGTACACTCTTCTCCATCTCCTCACTGTGGGTTGGTCGACAGCATTCTCATCCTCACCACCCTCAGCCTTTTCCACATGTTGATGTATGATAGCTGTTGCAGCCCCTATCATTTTGTTGTTTTTGTTTGTTAACATTTCCCCGCTTGTATACACCGGTGGTGTAGAGTACGTGGGAAAAACGAGAGTGAAAGGTGTTTGCATAGTTTATATAGTGGTTTGGGCTGGTCTGCTGCCTGTGGAATTGGCTGATTCTGATACATTTCACCTGTCAGCTATGCTAGCTCTCCTAGATTACCTTCCTACTGCTGTTTTCCCTTCACATTGCCTTCCTGTTTAAGCTCACGTGCCACACAAACACAGTACTCAAATGTGCAGAGAGCAGCTATTTCCTGGTTTACTTTTTTTTCCCCTTTAAAACCCGGTGCGCGGCATGCACACCAGCTTAGGCAATGTAAAGAGTGCTAGGCAGCCTCAGACACACTCCCTTGCTTAGCTCTGCTAAGCTATGGGCAAACCCGAGCCACAGAGCTCCAATCTGCTTACAGTATGCCTGACACACACCCCTATGATGTCAGCTAACTCCAAGGCTTGCACCAAGTTATTCCTCCATTTTCACTGTTGGGTGCTGACTAGCATTGAGGGGAAATCTGGGATTCAGTATCATTCCCCTCATTTGCATAGGATTGTCTGCTGATGCATAGTTACAGGTCCCACACTGAGCCTCCACCCTTAGCAACCACTATTCACTGGCCATGTTGTCTTCTGCTTGCCATTGAGCATAATGGCAAAATAAGGATTTTGGTTAGACTGCTTATTTCAGGTTATTTTTTTTATTTTTCACTGTTAGAAAAATATGTATTAATATGTGTATGCATAATGCCAAATTAATAATCAAGTGCTTTTAATATGCTTTTCATTCTATTTCTTATGCACTGTGATTTATATAAATTGAGTTTCATATGAGACTAAAAATATGCCTTATTGAAACTGCAGCATGCTTACTGAAACTTGCAAGTTGCCCTCTGACCTAGTAACTGCTAGCACAGCAATATTCTTGTTTATGCCTTGTGGAAATGTACTTGAGAAGCAGGTGTTAATCTGCTAGGTCAGAAGCATATGAATAGACAATATACCATTTAATAAATGTAATGATTCCAGACAGACAGCCTTGTTCAGAGGATGAGAACCTCTGCAGCTGCAGTGTTTAGAGATAAGGTAGACAAAGGCTTATTAGAGAAATGAACTGCTAGCATTGTGTTTGATTTAGCTATAGTATCTTGAATGTAACATAACAAGTATCTAACTGAAAGTAACCAAGGCCATGTTGTTTTCCTCAGGATGTTTCACATAAAAATTGTTTAAATCAGCAGAAAATCATGGGAAAGATGGTCAGCAGATGATGACCAAAAGGTGGTAATTTGTTCCGTCAGCTTGGTAGGACAGGATTAATTTGATAACCTATAAAAATGAATGCATTTCCTGTTTCTGGTTAGACAAACTCTGTATTAGCATGTTTTTGTCTCCTTGCTGCAAGATTAAAGTGCCTTAACCTGAACCTACCATGTTTTGATCATTTTTAAAGTATATTTTTCCTTTGACAGATTGGTCCTTCGGACCGGAATACGTATCTCTCGCTCTGGACCTAGGTCAGAATTGGGCCCGTTGGCATGCATCCGTACGGAGAAGAGGCCAAATCGGCTCTTCTGTTTTGAAAGACCTCCGACTGAATTGTCGTTCGAAAGAGGCCAGCCACTGTTTCTGATCTGGGATTGGAGGACGAGTCAACGATCCGGTGGATCAACTCACGGAGGGTCAGGTAAGGAGGAATTACCTTATTTTTGTTTCAAGATCAGGGACTAGTTACAGAAGTGTTCTTTTTTTGTCAGGTAAATTGCTTATGCAAATTAGAGACAGAAGAAGGAGTTACTGTTTTTTGTCATAGATCAGGGAAACAGAATAGGTAGGCAGTTATTCTAGATAAACTGTGAAAAAGGTGTAGATTTGTGGTACCACGTGATAGAAAGGGTTACGTAACAATTTACAGCTTAGCTAAGGCACCAATGGGAAATCAGTGCACAAAAAGTTCCTGGGACACGCCCCTAACTGAAAACGCAAAGTATATGCAATTACAGCGTTCCGATAATGTTAAATATTATACCAAATGGGTCGATAAGTACAAATTCGAGGGTAATTTAGATAAACTTGCACTTATGAAACTTGTAAAACAGTTAAAAATAGACGCGAAAGGTCAATTAAAAAAGCAGAGACAAATAGGAGTCTCTCAGGCACACAGGTGGCTTGAGGAAGCAAATCGTAGGGAGCAAAAAATTAAAAATTCAAAAATGATGTTTTTAGACAAAGAAGATAATAATTTAGTAATAGCGACAGCCCCTCCTTTGCCCCCCCCACTTCCGTTACCAGAATATGAAGCGAGTGGACGAGCTGATCCACCTCCGCTATACCAAGCTGTCCCTGGAAAAGCACAACCGTTTGTCAGAGATCCCATCGAGACCAGGTCTCGAACACACGACTTGAGGAGAGAAATTGAATTAAATGAATTAAATAGAGCATCACAAACTATGAGTGAAGAAGAGATATGTCCGCTCATAGAAGTACCGAATCCTCAGGCAGGACAGGCAGGACAAGATCCGACTCTTTTAGTTTATAGACCGTGGACACCGGAAGATATCCGGAAAGCCACAGAAGGTATTCCCCACCCAAAAGTGAATTTTAGGAAGTTTTTAGAAGATTTACAGGGTATGAGATTAAGTTACCATTTGAATGGAGAGGAAGTAGAAAAAGTAGTAAGACAAATTGTAGATCCAGATTGGCACATGATTTGTGGCAGCTGGAATCCTCGTGACACACAACTTAGACCACTCCCACATACTGATGCAGAACTGGATGGCAGAGTAAAAGGTCTAACAGACCGAATCTCTGAAAAGTGGAAGCCTAGGGCTGATTGGACTTGTATTAATCAATGCATACAGCAGGAAAAAGAGACAGTAGATGGGTACTATGCCAGATTATTAGAATGCTTTAACAATCATAGTGGCATGACAGTTCCTGAAAATCAAGCGAATGATTCCCCGTATGAACAACAATTGAAAACGCATTTTGAAAGGTTGCATTGCACCTATTAGTAGCTTCATTACAAAGCATATGATAGATCATCGAACAAGTAGGTTACAAGCCTTACTTGAATATGCTAGGCATGCAGAAAGACATTTTAATAGTAAAAGAAAAAGAAAACCCAAGTATTTTCAGTAGAAGATGGGTCAGAAGTATTTGTAGTACAAACTGGGAAAAAGGGTAAGAAAAATACCCGGGAAATAAACAATCTGACAAACGATCAGAAGATTTCGAAGAAAGAAAGAAAAAGGGTGAGTGTTTTAAGTGCGGGAAAAAAGGACATTTAGCAAGGGATTACAGGCTAAACAAAAAGGACTACAGAAAATAAGGAGGATGAGGAATGACTATATGATAGTCAGGAATCATTGGAAGAGAGTAAGCAAGGAAAGGTAAGTGCAAATGTGATAGCAGGAGTAGAGGATGTGACACAAGGGGTAGAGGATGTATATGAATACACAGACATAGGAGAAAATGAAATTTTAGACCTAGCTCTTTTGAGCTTAGACCTTTACTTAGCAGACACGAAACCGGAAGTGACGCTTCTGGTGGAGGGGAGGGAAGTTACATTTTTGTGTGACTCAGGGGGCTTCACGCACCCTGATACACCCTTCCAAACTACCGGAAGATACAGAATCACCAGACTATATACTAGTGAAAGCAGCTAATGGACAGCTATATCGGGAGCCACTCTCCCGTGACATTACAATAATGGACCCTGTTTCAGGGATGACTCAGAAAAGTAAAATTGTAGTTTCTGCAAAATGCCCAGTGAATCTTTTGGGTAGAGATTTATTGCAGATATTTGGCATAGCAGTAGTTCCAACCATGCAGGGTATGGAAGCATAGCGACAAATGGACACTTTTGTAGTGCGACCGGAGGGTGAAATGTCTTATTGGTACAGCCAGGACTTGGTTACGACTGGTCCAGGGGCAGTAACCAAAGAATTAATGAATGTAGCTATCAGCAAGTTCCCCTCCCTCGACATTGACAAACAGCATTTGTTGCATTGTACTCTATATTACTGTAATAGACCAGGTCGATAAAGATTATGAACAAGAATTGTTTCAAAACCATGCAAACAGGCTGGTATTGCGAAACTTGTACTGGGATGCAGAAGGGAACAGTGTAGCAAGCTGTTCATTGCCCCAGGAATTTTTAACACTCTACAAATCTAATCGACTGCCCCATGTTAGTTTGACTAAGAATAAAACTTTAAAATGGGCAGACTTAGGTGAAAAAGTCACGAGGTGGGAAAAACAGACAGAATTAGAACTCTCAGAACAAGGAGTACAGAAACAGAAATTGAATTGGATCACACAGACACACCCTAGTGAGGATAGCTGAGTATTACTATTATTGGAAGAAGAGGAAAAAGCCTTGCGAGACATACCAGACATTCTCTGGTCAGCAGGGAAATCAGATGTAGGACTAATATGAACAGCAGGACCAGTTACCATAATGCCAAAGTCAGCTTTTAGACCCCAGAAAAGACAGTATCCCTTGAGAAAGGATGCAGAGGTAGGAATCAAACCTATCATAGCAGCCTTACTTAAGGAAGGAGTCTTAATAGAATCCCCTGATTCATCATGTAACACACCTTTATTTCCTGTCAAGAAAGCAAACGGGGAATGGCGTATGGTCCAAGACTTACAAGCAGTGAACAATGCAGTTTATACCCAGAGCACCAACGGTGCCAGATCCACACACCTTACTGAATGATTTAAAGCCAGAACAGAAATATTTTTCAGTGGTAGACATAAGTAATGCATTTTTCTCGATACCGATACACCCTGACAGCCAATATTGGTTTGCATTTACATTTCAGGGAAAGTGGTACATATACCAGATTACCACAGGGATATTGTAAAAGTCCAACAATATTTGCACAAGAAATGGCAAGCAACCTGGCGGGATTTATCCCACGAAAGGTAGTCAGATTCTACTTTATGGAGACGACATTCTGCTGGCAGCCCCACCCAGCAAGAATGCAAAGAAGACACAATAGCTTTGTTACAATTTTTAGCTACTCAAGGTCACAAAGTAAACAAAGACAAGTTACAGCTTTGGAGAAACAAGTTAAATACTTAGGATATGTAATATCCAAAGAAGGTAGAATATTAGATGAAGACAGAAAAACAGCGATTTTACAAGCACTCAGACCAACTACCAAGAAGGAAATGATGTCCTTTCTGGGAACTACTAATTTTGTCGGAGTTGGATACCAAACTATGCTTTGGAATCTGCTCCACTGGCTGATTTAATATTTAAAAGCCAATGGCTGCACAGGATTTATTACAATGGACACCTGAAGCAGAAGCAGCTTTCTGTAAGCTGAAACAATTGATAGCATCATCCTTAGTTTTAGGATTACCAAACTATAACAAGCAGTTTATTCAGACTGTAGATTGTAAGCAAGGTTATATGACATCAGTGTTGACACAGCAACATGGGGACAAACAATGCTCCATAGCTTATTATTCATCACAGTTAGATCCAGTGGTGTGGTCTTTGCCCCACTGTGTACAAGCAGTAGTTGCAGCTGCAATGGCAGTGCAGGCTTCAGCCTCAGTAGTATTATTCCACCCTCTCACATTGAGAGTGCCTCATGCAGTCGCAATTATTTTACTGCAAGAAAAAGTAGCATATCTTTCTCCAGCTAGGCATCTTTCCTGTATGACCATTCTGTTGGGCCAACCTCATATGACAATTGAACGATGCACAACTTTGAATCCGTCAACTTTGCTTCCAACCCCTGTAGATGGCAAACCGCACTGCTGCCTGCAGGAGATTGAGCAAAAGACATTACCTAGACAAGACCTTACGGATGTTCCCTTGGATGATGCCGAGGTGACATGCTATGTGGATGGCTCATGCAGGAGGGTCCTACAGGACAGAACCTAGTGGGGTATGCAGTCGTTTCTGATACTGAAACTTTAGAAGCAAAATCTTTGCCACACAACTTATCTGCCCAAGCAGCAGAATTGATTGCCTTAACGAGGGCATGTACCTTAGCAAAAGGTAAGAAAGTGAACATTTATACTGACAGTCAGTATGTTTTTCCACTGTACATGTTTTTGCAACAGTGGAAAAATAGAGGAATGATAACATCTACTGGTAAACCGATTAATCATGCAACTTATTTTAGACTTGTTAGATTCAATTCAGTTACCTAAGAAAGTAGCTATTTGTAAATGCGTAGCACATACAAAACAACAGGATAGAATTTCAAAAGGTAAAGCACGGGCTGATACAGCTGCAAAGCAGGCAGCTTCAGCCACAGAAACTTTTCTTTTGAGTGAGGAATTACAACCCTCATAGACTTTAGATTTAGAAATGTTAAAAACAATGCAGACACTTACTACAAATCTTGAGAAACAAAAGTGGATAAAACGAGGAGCAATCCTCGAAAAGGGACTGTACATCTCCAAGGAAAAGAAGCCGATTTTTCCGTCTAATTTATTTAGATATGCAGCGTTGTTGAGCCATGGGCAGAGCCATGTCTCAACAGGGGGGATGGTACAGTTAGTGAATCGAGTGTTTACAACCTATGGGTTTACAAACTATACAAAAAAATTTTGTGCAGTATGCCATGTTTGTAACAAGCATCATGCACAAGGGGCATTGAAGCCTAAGTGAGGGAATTTTCCTACACCACCATATCCATTCCATACTATCTGTATGGACTTCATAGAATTGAATAAATGTGAGAATAAGAAATACTGCCTAGTTATTATAGACATGTTTTCCAAGTGGGTAGAAGTGTTTCCAACTAAAAATCCAGATGCAGCTACGGTTGCAAAGGTCCTTGTTAAAGAAATTATACCCAGATTTGGGATACCGGAAAAGATTTATAGTGATAACGGGACACATTTCATGAACCAAACAATTCAACAACTTAGTTGTTACTTCGGAATATCGTTAAAGAACCACTGTGTGTACCACCCCCAATCTGCAGGGCTAGTAGAGCGACATAATGGGGTACTGAAGAATAGACTTAGGAAATTGATAGAAGAAACACAGAAAAATTGGGTGCACTGTCTGCCTTTAGCACTGTTGAGTATGAGAACTGTTCCAAATGTAAAGGGATTAACTCCTTTTGAAACTTTGTTTGGGAGGGCATATTATACACCTCAGTGGAAACCTCTCATGTCTACAGAGCAGGAGGCTGACAGTTCACTTGCAGGATATATGAGGAGATTTTTGAATAACAAACTTTTGCAGTTAAATTCTGTTTCAGATAAAGAGCAACTGAAATCGGAAGCACCAGTAGCCCCAGGCACCTGGGTCTGGGTGAAGATTACGAAACGGAAGAATTGGAGCTCTCTGAAGTGGGAAGGTCCGTACCAGGTACTGCTGTCAACACCCACTGCAGTCAAAAATCGCGGAACGAGCTTCCTGGATTCATCTGACACACTGCAAACTGGTTAAAAACTTTGAACTGGACAAAAACTTTGTTACTGTTGCACAACAAGAACAAAATGGCCAGATACAGAGTGAGTAGGGACACTGAGCAATTTCAAAAAAACTTGTATGATTGTTTTTGTTGCAATATTGATCACACTGTTCTTTTTGCTGTGGCCATACTTTTTTCCTGCCACAAAGGTTGAACTGATTAGACGTAATGAACCAAACGTAGACTGGCATCCGAACTTTAACACTTATCAGGCAATTACACGTGTATTCGCAGAGACTTTCAATGTTTCAAACTGCTGGGTCTGTACGGCCATACCAACTGCATACGGGGGTTTGTTAATGACTGCTATCCCCCTAGGGGTCAATGAGACCTGGGAAAATCTGTTTTTTGACACAGTCGCTATTAAAGCACAAGATAAAGTAGCACTGTATTTGCCTGTGACACAAAAAGGAATTGTATGTTTTTATAAAAATGATTCCATCCAAGTTGGATGGAGCAAATGTAATGTTACTGTACAGTACAAATGTTATAGAAAATCAAATGATTTGAGTGGATCTTGTAGTACAGATTATGACTCATTTTGAAATCTATGCATAAAACTCTTGATCAGGTACAGCACAATCCTGTACTTTTCAAACAGTTATCAGTGATAGATAGGAAAATGTTTCATGCAGGGCAGTCATTTCGTAACAAAGTAATGACAAAAGTAGAGGACTGTTATTTTGTATGTGGGAAAAAGGCATATAAATGGTTACCTGAGAATTGGTCTGGCAGTTGTTTTTTGGGATACCTGGTTCCGGCCATCCGACACACTGCAGCTTTGCCTCAAGGGAGTATTCGAAATACTCGAGACATAACCAAAAAGACTGTTAAGAAACCGGAGAATCCAGTGGGATGAATCGAAGCAGGGTGGAAAGACCATCGTAATGTGGGAACCAAACTTGTGCACATGGACTTGAGCGATGCTGTTATATCCTGGGCAGGTATATCACCCATGTATGGCGGAGTCAAATCAATATGGGAACTGCGAAAACTGTCTAAACTTCTTGAAATAATGAGTAATGCAACTTTTTCTACCCTTGAACTGATAACTGATGAACTGAATGCCATGAGAACTGTGGTGCTTCAAAACCAAATGGCTCTTGACTTCACCCTAGCGGCGAGAGGCAGAACTTGCGCTTTAATCAAAGAAGAGTGCTGTGCTTTCATTCCTGACCATCAGCATGAGATCAACGACCATCTCGAGGTGATTCAGCAAGTGTCGGCCATGACCAAACCAGGCCCAAACCCTCTGACAGAGTTTTTTCAGAATGCCTTTGGGGGGTGGGGTTCCATCTATATGAACATACTGATTGCTATTGGGGTAGGCTTACTCCTAACAGGAGCTTGTATTTGTTGCAGAATCCCCTGCACGAAGAAATTAATTAAGGAATTCATAGATATATCCGTATCTGAAACTATGTATCAAAGTACTGAATTTGAAGAGCTGCTAGAGTGTGAGACGCTTTCATAAAAGTTTAAACTGAATGACTTTCTTAACTGCAAATCCTAAATGGAAGAGGTTAGGAAAAGAAGCAAGCTGTTTATCCTTTTTTGAAAATAGAATAAAAAGTATTAACAGGAGGGAGATGTTAGAAAATATGTATTAATATGTGTATGCTTAATGCCAAATTAATAATCAAGTGCTTTTAATATGCTTTTCATTCTATTTCTTATGCACTGTGATTTATATAAATTGAGTTTCATATGAGACTAAAAATATGCCTTATTGAAACTGCAGCATGCTTACTGAAACTTGCAAGTTGCCCTCTGACCTAGTAACTGCTAGCACAGCAATATTCTTGTTTATGCCTTGTGGAAATGTACTTGAGAAGCAGATGTTAATCTGCTAGGTCAGAAGCATATGAATAGACAATATACCATTTAATAAATGTAATGATTCCAGACAGACAGCCTTGTTCAGAGGATGGGAACCACTGCAGCTGCAGTGTTCAGAGATAAGGTAGACAAAGGCTTATTAGAGAAATGAACTGCTAGCATTGTGTTTGATTTAGCTATAGTATCTTGAATGTAACATAACAAGTATCTAACTGAAAGTAACCAAGGCCATGTTGTTTTCCTCAGGATGTTTCACATAAAAATTGTTTAAATCAGCAGAAAATCATGGGAAAGATGGTCAGCAGATGATGACCAAAAGGTGGTAATTTGTTCCGTCAGCTTGGTAGGACAGGATTAATTTGATAACCTATAAAAATGAATGCATTTCCTGTTTCTGGTTAGACAAACTCTGTATTAGCACGTTTTTGTCTCCTTGCTGCAAGATTAAAGTGCCTTAACCTGAACCTACCATGTTTTGATCATTTTTAAAGTATATTTTTCCTTTGACAGATTGGTCCTTCGGACCGGAATACGTATCTCTCGCTCTGGACCTAGGTCAGAATTGGGCCCGTTGGCATGCATCCGTACGGAGAAGAGGCCAAATCGGCTCTTCTGTTTTGAAAGACCTCCGACTGAATTGTCGTTTGAAAGAGGCCAGCCACTGTTTCTGATCTGGGATTGGAGGACGAGTCAACGATCCGGTGGATCAACTCACGGAGGGTCAGGTAAGGAGGAATTACCTTATTTTTGTTTCAAGATCAGGGACTAGTTACAGAAGTGTTCTTTTTTTGTCAGGTAAATTGCTTATGCAAATTAGAGACAGAAGAAGGAGTTACTGTTTTTTGTCATAGATCAGGGAAACAGAATAGGTAGGCAGTTATTCTAGATAAACTGTGAAAAAGGTGTAGATTTGTGGTACCACGTGATAGAAAGGGTTACATAACAATTTACAGCTTAGCTAAGGCACCAATGGGAAATCAGTGCACAAAAAGTTCCTGGGACACGCCCCTAACTGAAAACGCAAAGTATATGCAATTACAGCGTTCCGATAATGTTAAATATTATACCAAATGGGTCGATAAGTACAAATTCGAGGGTAATTTAGATAAAATTGCACTTATGAAACTTGTAAAACAGTTAAAAATAGACGCGAAAGGTCAATTAAAAAAGCAGAGACAATTAGGAGTCCCTCAGGCACACAGGTGGCTTGAGGAAGCAAATCGTAGGGAGCAAAGAATTAAAAATTCAAAAATGATGTTTTAGACAAAGAAGATAATAATTTAGTAATAGCGACAGCCCCTCCTTTGCCCCCCCCACTTCCGTTACCAGAATATGAAGCGAGTGGACGAGCTGATCCACCTCCGCTATACCCAGCTGTCCCTGGAAAAGCACAACCGTTTGTCAGAGATCCCATCGAGACCAGGTCTCGAACACGCGACTTGAGGAGAGAAATTGAATTAAATGAATTAAATAGAGCATCACAAGCTATGAGTGAAGAAGAGATATGTCCGCTCATAGAAGTACCGAATCCTCAGGCAGGACAGGCAGGACAAGATCCGACTCTTTTAGTTTATAGACCGTGGACACCGGAAGATATCCGGAAAGCCACAGAAGGTATTCCCCACCCAAAAGTGAATTTTAGGAAGTTTTTAGAAGATTTACAGGGTATGAGATTAAGTTACCATTTGAATTGAGAGGAAGTAGAAAAAGTAGTAAGACAAATTGTAGATCCAGATTGGCACATGATTTGTGGCAGCTGGAATCCTCGTGACACACAACTTAGACCACTCCCACATACTGATGCAGAACTGGATGGCAGAGTAAAAGGTCTAACAGACCGAATCTCTGAAAAGTGGAAGCCTAGGGCTTATTGGACTTGTATTAATCAATGCATACAGCAGGAAAAAGAGACAGTAGATGGGTACTATGCCAGATTATTAGAATGCTTTAACAATCATAGTGGCATGACAGTTCCTGAAAATCAAGCGAATGATTCCCCGTATGAACAACAATTGAAAAACGCATTTTTGAAAGGTTGCATTGCACCTATTAGTAGCTTCATTACAAAGCATATGATAGATCATCGAACAAGTAGGTTACAAGCCTTACTTGAATATGCTAGGCATGCAGAAAGACATTTTAATAGTAAAAAGAAAAAGAAAACCCAAGTATTTTCAGTAGAAGATGGGTCAGAAGTATTTGTAGTACAAACTGGGAAAAAGGGTAAGAAAAATACCCAGGGAAATAAACAATCTGACAAACGATCAGAAGATTTCGAAGAAAGAAAGAAAAAGGGTGAGTGTTTTAAGTGCGGGAAAAAAGGACATTTAGCAAGGGATTACAGGCTAAACAAAAAGGCGACTACAGAAAATAAGGAGGATGAGGAATGACTATATGATAGTCAGGAATCATTGGAAGAGAGTAAGCAAGGAAAGGTAAGTGCAAATGTGATAGCAGGAGTAGAGGATGTGACACAAGGGGTAGAGGATGTATATGAATACACAGACATAGGAGAAAATGAAATTTTAGACCTAGCTCTTTTGAGCTTAGACCTTTACTTAGCAGACACGAAACCGGAAGCGACGCTTCTGGTGGAGGGGAGGGAAGTTACATTTTTGTGTGACTCAGGGGGCTTCACGCACCCTGATACACCCTTCCAAACTACCGGAAGATACAGAATCACCAGACTATATACTAGTGAAAGCAGCTAATGGACAGCTATATCGGGAGCCACTCTCCCGTGACATTACAATAATGGACCCTGTTTCAGGGATGACTCAGAAAAGTAAAATTGTAGTTTCTGCAAAATGCCCAGTGAATCTTTTGGGTAGAGATTTATTGCAGATATTTGGCATAGCAGTAGTTCCAACCATGCAGGGTATGGAAGCATAGCGACAAATGGACACTTTTGTAGTGCGACCGGAGGGTGAAATGTCTTATTGGTACAGCCAGGACTTGGTTACGACTGGTCCAGGGGCAGTAACCGAAGAATTAATGAATGTAGCTATCAGCAAGTTCCCCTCCCTCGACATTGACAAACAGCATTTGTTGCATTGTACTCTATATTACTGTAATAGACCAGGTCCCGATAAAGATTATGAACAAGAATTGTTTCAAAACCATGCAAACAGGCTGGTATTGCGAAACTTGTACTGGGATGCAGAAGGGAACAGTGTAGCAAGCTGTTCATTGCCCCAGGAATTTTTAACACTCTACAAATCTAATCGACTGCCCCATGTTAGTTTGACTAAGAATAAAACTTTAAAATGGGCAGACTTAGGTGAAAAAGTCACGAGGTGGGAAAAACAGACAGAATTAGAACTCTCAGAACAAGGAGTACAGAAACAGAAATTGAATTGGATCACACAGACACACCCTAGTGAGGATAGCTGAGTATTACTATTATTGGAAGAAGAGGAAAAAGCCTTGCGAGACATACCAGACATTCTCTGGTCAGCAGGGAAATCAGATGTAGGACTAATATGAACAGCAGGACCAGTTACCATAACGCCAAAGTCAGCTTTTAGACCCCAGAAAAGACAGTATCCCTTGAGAAAGGATGCAGAGGTAGGAATCAAACCTATCATAGCAGCCTTACTTAAGGAAGGAGTCTTAATAGAATCCCCTGATTCATCATGTAACACACCTTTATTTCCTGTCAAGAAAGCAAACGGGGAATGGCGTATGGTCCAAGACTTACAAGCAGTGAACAATGCAGTTTATACCCAGAGCACCAACGGTGCCAGATCCACACACCTTACTGAATGATTTAAAGCCAGAACAGAAATATTTTTCAGTGGTAGACATAAGTAATGCATTTTTCTCGATACCGATACACCCTGACAGCCAATATTGGTTTGCATTTACATTTCAGGGAAAGTGGTACACATATACCAGATTACCACAGGGATATTGTAAAAGTCCAACAATATTTGCACAAGAAATGGCAAGCAACCTGGCGGGATTTATCCCACCGAAAGGTAGTCAGATTCTACTTTATGGAGACGACATTCTGCTGGCAGCCCCCACCCAGCAAGAATGCAAAGAAGACACAATAGCTTTGTTACAATTTTTAGCTACTCAAGGTCACAAAGTAAACAAAGACAAGTTACAGCTTTGGAGAAAGCAAGTTAAATACTTAGGATATGTAATATCCAAAGAAGGTAGAATATTAGATGAAGACAGAAAAACAGCGATTTTACAAGCACTCAGACCAACTACCAAGAAGGAAATGATGTCCTTCCTGGGAACTACTAATTTTTGTCGGAGTTGGATACCAAACTATGCTTTGGAATCTGCTCCACTGGCTGATTTAATATTTAAAAAGCCAATGGCTGCACAGGATTTATTACAATGGACACCTGAAGCAGAAGCAGCTTTCTGTAAGCTGAAACAATTGATAGCATCATCCTTAGTTTTAGGATTACCAAACTATAACAAGCAGTTTATTCAGACTGTAGATTGTAAGCAAGGTTATATGACATCAGTGTTGACACAGCAACATGGGGACAAACAATGCTCCATAGCTTATTATTCATCACAGTTAGATCCAGTGGTGTGGTCTTTGCCCCACTGTGTACAAGCAGTAGTTGCAGCTGCAATGGCAGTGCAGGCTTCAGCCTCAGTAGTATTATTCCACCCTCTCACATTGAGAGTGCCTCATGCAGTCGCAATTATTTTACTGCAAGAAAAAGTAGCATATCTTTCTCCAGCTAGGCATCTTTCCTGTATGACCATTCTGTTGGGCCAACCTCATATGACAATTGAACGATGCACAACTTTGAATCAATCAACTTTGCTTCCAACCCCTGTAGATGGCAAACCGCACTGCTGCCTGCAGGAGATTGAGCAAAAGACATTACCTAGACAAGACCTTACGGATGTTCCCTTGGATGATGCCGAGGTGACATGCTATGTGGATGGCTCATGCAGGAGGGGTCCTACAGGACAGAACCTAGTGGGGTATGCAGTCGTTTCTGATACTGAAACTTTAGAAGCAAAATCTTTGCCACACAACTTATCTGCCCAAGCAGCAGAATTGATTGCCTTAACAAGGGCATGTACCTTAGCAAAAGGTAAGAAAGTGAACATTTATACTGACAGTCAGTATGTTTTTTCCACTGTACATGTTTTTGCAACAGTGGAAAAATAGAGGAATGATAACATCTACTGGTAAACCGATTAATCATGCGCAACTTATTTTAGACTTGTTAGATTCAATTCAGTTACCTAAGAAAGTAGCTATTTGTAAATGCGTAGCACATACAAAACAACAGGATAGAATTTCAAAAGGTAAAGCACGGGCTGATACAGCTGCAAAGCAGGCAGCTTCAGCCACAGAAACTTTTCTTTTGAGTGAGGAATTACAACCCTCATAGACTTTAGATTTAGAAATGTTAAAAACAATGCAGACACTTACTACAAATCTTGAGAAACAAAAGTGGATAAAACGAGGAGCAATCCTCGAAAAGGGACTGTACATCTCCAAGGAAAAGAAGCCATTTTTCCGTCTAATTTATTTAGATATGCAGCGTTGTTGAGCCATGGGCAGAGCCATGTCTCAACAGGGGGGATGGTACAGTTAGTGAATCGAGTGTTTACAACCTATGGGTTTACAAACTATACAAAAAAATTTTGTGCAGTATGCCATGTTTGTAACAAGCATCATGCACAAGGGGCATTGAAGCCTAAGTGAGGGAATTTTCCTACACCACCATATCCATTCCATACTATCTGTATGGACTTCATAGAATTGAATAAATGTGAGAATAAGAAATACTGCCTAGTTATTATAGACATGTTTTCCAAGTGGGTAGAAGTGTTTCCAACTAAAAATCCAGATGCAGCTACGGTTACAAAGGTCCTTGTTAAAGAAATTATACCCAGATTTGGGATACCGGAAAAGATTTATAGTGATAACGGGACACATTTCATGAACCAAACAATTCAACAACTTAGTTGTTACTTCGGAATATCGTTAAAGAACCACTGTGTGTACCACCCCAATCTGCAGGGCTAGTAGAGCGACATAATGGGGTACTGAAGAATAGACTTAGGAAATTGATAGAAGAAACACAGAAAAATTGGGTGCACTGTCTGCCTTTAGCACTGTTGAGTATGAGAACTGTTCCAAATGTAAAGGGATTAACTCCTTTTGAAACTTTGTTTGGGAGGGCATATTATACACCTCAGTGGAAACCTCTCATGTCTACAGAGCAGGAGGCTGACAGTTCACTTGCAGGATATATGAGGAGATTTTTGAATAACAAACTTTTGCAGTTAAATTCTGTTTCAGATAAAGAGCAACTGAAATCGGAAGCACCAGTAGCCCCAGGCACCTGGGTCTGGGTGAAGATTATGAAACGGAAGAATTGGAGCTCTCTGAAGTGGGAAGGTCCGTACCAGGTACTGCTGTCAACACCCACCGCAGTCAAAATCACGGAACGAGCTTCCTGGATCCATTTGACACACTGTAAACTGGTTAAAAACTTTGAACTGGACAAAAACTTTGTTACTGTTGCACAACAAGAACAAAATGGCCAGATACAGAGTGAGTAGGGACACTGAGCAATTTCAAAAAAACTTGTATGATTGTTTTTGTTGCAATATTGATCACACTGTTCTTTTTGCTGTGGCCATACTTTTTTCCTGCCACAAACGTTGACATGATTAGGTGTAATGAACCAAACGTAGACTGGCATCCGAACTTTAACACTTATCAGGCAATTACACGTATACTCAGAGACTTTCAATGTTTCAAACTGCTGGGTCTGTACGCCATACCAACTGCATACGGGGTTTGTTAATGACTGCTATCCCCCTAGGGGTCAATGAGACCTGGGAAAATCTGTTTTTTGACACAGTCGCTATTAAAGCACAAGATAAAGTAGCACTGTATTTGCCTGTGACACAAAAAGGAATTGTATGTTTTTATAAAAATGATTCCATCCAAGTTGGATGGAGCAAATGTAATGTTACTGTACAGTACAAATGTTATAGAAAATCAAATGATTTGAGTGGATCTTGTAGTACAGATTATGACTCATTTTTGAAATCTATGCATAAAACTCTTGATCAGGTACAGCACAATCCTGTACTTTTCAAACAGTTATCAGTGATAGATAGGAAAATGTTTCATGCAGGGCAGTCATTTCGTAACAAAGTAATGACAAAAGTAGAGGACTGTTATTTTGTATGTGGGAAAAAGGCATATAAATGGTTACCTGAGAATTGGTCTGGCAGTTGTTTTTTGGGATACCTGGTTCCGGCCATCCGACACACTGCAGCTTTGCCTCAAGGGAGTATTCGAAATACTCGAGACATAACCAAAAAGACTGTTAAGAAACCGGAGAATCCAGTGGGATAAATCGAAGCAGGGTGGAAAGACCATCGTAATGTGGGAACCAAACTTGTGCACATGGACTTGAGCGATGCTGTTATATCCTGGGCAGGTATATCACCCATGTATGGCGGAGTCAAATCAATATGGGAACTGCGAAAACTGTCTAAACTTCTTGAAATAATGAGTAATGCAACTTTTTCTACCCTTGAACTGATAACTGATGAACTGAATGCCATGAGAACTGTGGTGCTTCAAAACCAAATGGCTCTTGACTTCACCCTAGCGGCGAGAGGCAGAACTTGCGCTTTAATCAAAGAAGAGTGCTGTGCTTTCATTCCTGACCATCAGCATGAGATCAACGACCATCTCGAGGTGATTCAGCAAGTGTCGGCCATGACCAAACCAGGCCCAAACCCTCTGACAGAGTTTTTTCAGAATGCCTTTGGGGGGTGGGGTTCCATCTTTATGAACATACTGATTGCTATTGGGGTAGGCTTACTCCTAACAGGAGCTTGTATTTGTTGCAGAATCCCCTGCACGAAGAAATTAATTAAGGAATTCATAGATATATCCATATCTGAAACTATGTATCAAAGTACTGAATTTGAAGAGCTGCTAGAGTGTGAGACGCTTTCATAAAAGTTTAAACTGAATGACTTTCTTAACTGCAAATCCTAAATGGAAGAGGTTAGGAAAAGAAGCAAGCTGTTTATCCTTTTTTGAAAATAGAATAAAAAGTATTAACAGGAGGGAGATGTTAGAAAATATGTATTAATATGTGTATGCTTAATGCCAAATTAATAATCAAGTGCTTTTAATATGCTTTTCATTCTATTTCTTATGCACTGTGATTTATATAAATTGAGTTTCATATGAGACTAAAAATATGCCTTATTGAAACTGCAGCATGCTTACTGAAACTTGCAAGTTGCCCTCTGACCTAGTAACTGCTAGCACAGCAATATTCTTGTTTATGCCTTGTGGAAATGTACTTGAGAAGCAGATGTTAATCTGCTAGGTCAGAAGCATATGAATAGACAATATACCATTTAATAAATGTAATGATTCCAGACAGACAGCCTTGTTCAGAGGATGGGAACCACTGCAGCTGCAGTGTTCAGAGATAAGGTAGACAAAGGCTTATTAGAGAAATGAACTGCTAGCATTGTGTTTGATTTAGCTATAGTATCTTGAATGTAACATAACAAGTATCTAACTGAAAGTAACCAAGGCCATGTTGTTTTCCTCAGGATGTTTCACATAAAAATTGTTTAAATCAGCAGAAAATCATGGGAAAGATGGTCAGCAGATGATGACCAAAAGGTGGTAATTTGTTCTGTCAGCTTGGTAGGACAGGATTAATTTGATAACCTATAAAAATGAATGCATTTCCTGTTTCTGGTTAGACAAACTCTGTATTAGCACGTTTTTGTCTCCTTGCTGCAAGATTAAAGTGCCTTAACCTGAACCTACCATGTTTTGATCATTTTTAAAGTATATTTTTCCTTTGACAGATTGGTCCTTCGGACCTGAATACGATCTCGCTCTGGACCTAGGTCAGAATTGGGCCCGTGGCATGCATCCGACGGAGAAGAGGCCAAATCGGCTCTTCTGTTTTGAAAGACCTCCGACTGAATTGTCGTTCGAAAGAGGCCAGCCACTGTTTCTGATCTGGGATTGGAGGACGAGTCAACGATCCGGTGGATCAACTCACGGAGGGTCAGGTAAGGAGGAATTACCTTATTTTTGTTTCAAGATCAGGGACTAGTTACAGAAGTGTTCTTTTTTTGTCAGGTAAATTGCTTATGCAAATTAGAGACAGAAGAAGGAGTTACTGTTTTTTGTCATAGATCAGGGAAACAGAATAGGTAGGCAGTTATTCTAGATAAACTGTGAAAAGGTGTAGATTTGTGGTACCACGTGATAGAAAGGGTTACGTAACAATTTACAGCTTAGCTAAGGCACCAATGGGAAATCAGTGCACAAAAAGTTCCTGGGACACGCCCCTAACTGAAAACGCAAAGTATATGCAATTACAGCGTTCCGATAATGTTAAATATTATACCAAATGGGTCGATAAGTACAAATTCGAGGGTAATTTAGATAAACTTGCACTTATGAAACTTGTAAAACAGTTAAAAATAGACGCGAAAGGTCAATTAAAAAAGCAGAGACAATTAGGAGTCCCTCAGGCACACAGGTGGCTTGAGGAAGCAAATCGTAGGGAGCAAAGAATTAAAAATTCAAAAATGATGTTTTTAGACAAAGAAGATAATAATTTAGTAATAGCGACAGCCCCTCCTTTGCCCCCCCCACTTCCGTTACCAGAATATGAAGCGAGTGGACGAGCTGATCCACCTCCGCTATACCCAGCTGTCCCTGGAAAAGCACAACCGTTTGTCAGAGATCCCATCGAGACCAGGTCTCGAACACGCGACTTGAGGAGAGAAATTGAATTAAATGAATTAAATAGAGCATCACAAGCTATGAGTGAAGAAGAGATATGTCCGCTCATAGAAGTACCGAATCCTCAGGCAGGACAGGCAGGACAAGATCCGACTCTTTTAGTTTATAGACCGTGGACACCGGAAGATATCCGGAAAGCCACAGAAGGTATTCCCCACCCAAAAGTGAATTTTAGGAAGTTTTTAGAAGATTTACAGGGTATGAGATTAAGTTACCATTTGAATTGAGAGGAAGTAGAAAAAGTAGTAAGACAAATTGTAGATCCAGATTGGCACATGATTTGTGGCAGCTGGAATCCTCGTGACACACAACTTAGACCACTCCCACATACTGATGCAGAACTGGATGGCAGAGTAAAAGGTCTAACAGACCGAATCTCTGAAAAGTGGAAGCCTAGGGCTTATTGGACTTGTATTAATCAATGCATACAGCAGGAAAAAGAGACAGTAGATGGGTACTATGCCAGATTATTAGAATGCTTTAACAATCATAGTGGCATGACAGTTCCTGAAAATCAAGCGAATGATTCCCGTATGAACAACAATTGAAAAACGCATTTTTGAAAGGTTGCATTGCACCTATTAGTAGCTTCATTACAAAGCATATGATAGATCATCGAACAAGTAGGTTACAAGCCTTACTTGAATATGCTAGGCATGCAGAAAGACATTTTAATAGTAAAAAGAAAAAGAAAACCCAAGTATTTTCAGTAGAAGATGGGTCAGAAGTATTTGTAGTACAAACTGGGAAAAAGGGTAAGAAAAATACCCAGGGAAATAAACAATCTGACAAACGATCAGAAGATTTCGAAGAAAGAAAGAAAAAGGGTGAGTGTTTTAAGTGCGGGAAAAAAGGACATTTAGCAAGGGATTACAGGCTAAACAAAAAGGCGACTACAGAAAATAAGGAGGATGAGGAATGACTATATGATAGTCAGGAATCATTGGAAGAGAGTAAGCAAGGAAAGGTAAGTGCAAATGTGATAGCAGGAGTAGAGGATGTGACACAAGGGGTAGAGGATGTATATGAATACACAGACATAGGAGAAAATGAAATTTTAGACCTAGCTCTTTTGAGCTTAGACCTTTACTTAGCAGACACGAAACCGGAAGCGACGCTTCTGGTGGAGGGGAGGGAAGTTACATTTTTGTGTGACTCAGGGGGCTTCACGCACCCTGATACACCCTTCCAAACTACCGGAAGATACAGAATCACCAGACTATATACTAGTGAAAGCAGCTAATGGACAGCTATATCGGGAGCCACTCTCCCGTGACATTACAATAATGGACCCTGTTTCAGGGATGACTCAGAAAAGTAAAATTGTAGTTTCTGCAAAATGCCCAGTGAATCTTTTGGGTAGAGATTTATTGCAGATATTTGGCATAGCAGTAGTTCCAACCATGCAGGGTATGGAAGCATAGCGACAAATGGACACTTTTGTAGTGCAACCGGAGGGTGAAATGTCTTATTGGTACAGCCAGGACTTGGTTACGACTGGTCCAGGGGCAGTAACCGAAGAATTAATGAATGTAGCTATCAGCAAGTTCCCCTCCCTCGACATTGACAAACAGCATTTGTTGCATTGTACTCTATATTACTGTAATAGACCAGGTCCTGATAAAGATTATGAACAAGAATTGTTTCAAAACCATGCAAACAGGCTGGTATTGCGAAACTTGTACTGGGATGCAGAAGGGAACAGTGTAGCAAGCTGTTCATTGCCCCAGGAATTTTTAACACTCTACAAATCTAATCGACTGCCCCATGTTAGTTTGACTAAGAATAAAACTTTAAAATGGGCAGACTTAGGTGAAAAAGTCACGAGGTGGGAAAAACAGACAGAATTAGAACTCTCAGAACAAGGAGTACAGAAACAGAAATTGAATTGGATCACACAGACACACCCTAGTGAGGATAGCTGAGTATTACTATTATTGGAAGAAGAGGAAAAAGCCTTGCGAGACATACCAGACATTCTCTGGTCAGCAGGGAAATCAGATGTAGGACTAATACGAACAGCAGGACCAGTTACCATAACGCCAAAGTCAGCTTTTAGACCCCAGAAAAGACAGTATCCCTTGAGAAAGGATGCAGAGGTAGGAATCAAACCTATCATAGCAGCCTTACTTAAGGAAGGAGTCTTAATAGAATCCCCTGATTCATCATGTAACACACCTTTATTTCCTGTCAAGAAAGCAAACGGGGAATGGCGTATGGTCCAAGACTTACAAGCAGTGAACAATGCAGTTTATACCCAGAGCACCAACGGTGCCAGATCCACACACCTTACTGAATGATTTAAAGCCAGAACAGAAATATTTTTCAGTGGTAGACATAAGTAATGCATTTTTCTCGATACCGATACACCCTGACAGCCAATATTGGTTTGCATTTACATTTCAGGAAAGTGGTACACATATACCAGATTACCACAGGGATATTGTAAAAGTCCAACAATATTTGCACAAGAAATGGCAAGCAACCTGGCGGGATTTATCCCACGAAAGGTAGTCAGATTCTACTTTATGGAGACGACATTCTGCTGGCAGCCCCACCCAGCAAGAATGCAAAGAAGACACAATAGCTTTGTTACAATTTTTAGCTACTCAAGGTCACAAAGTAAACAAAGACAAGTTACAGCTTTGGAGAAAGCAAGTTAAATACTTAGGATATGTAATATCCAAAGAAGGTAGAATATTAGATGAAGACAGAAAAACAGCGATTTTACAAGCACTCAGACCAACTACCAAGAAGGAAATGATGTCCTTCCTGGGAACTACTAATTTTTGTCGGAGTTGGATACCAAACTATGCTTTGGAATCTGCTCCACTGGCTGATTTAATATTTAAAAGCCAATGGCTGAACAGGATTTATTACAATGGACACCTGAAGCAGAAGCAGCTTTCTGTAAGCTGAAACAATTGATAGCATCATCCTTAGTTTTAGGATTACCAAACTATAACAAGCAGTTTATTCAGACTGTAGATTGTAAGCAAGGTTATATGACATCAGTGTTGACACAGCAACATGGGGACAAACAATGCTCCATAGCTTATTATTCATCACAGTTAGATCCAGTGGTGTGGTCTTTGCCCCACTGTGTACAAGCAGTAGTTGCAGCTGCAATGGCAGTGCAGGCTTCAGCCTCAGTAGTATTATTCCACCCTCTCACATTGAGAGTGCCTCATGCAGTCGCAATTATTTTACTGCAAGAAAAAGTAGCATATCTTTCTCCAGCTAGGCATCTTTCCTGTATGACCATTCTGTTGGGCCAACCTCATATGACAATTGAACGATGCACAACTTTGAATCCGTCAACTTTGCTTCCAACCCCTGTAGATGGCAAACCGCACTGCTGCCTGCAGGAGATTGAGCAAAAGACATTACCTAGACAAGACCTTACGGATGTTCCCTTGGATGATGCCGAGGTGACATGCTATGTGGATGGCTCATGCAGGAGGGGTCCTACAGGACAGAACCTAGTGGGGTATGCAGTCGTTTCTGATACTGAAACTTTAGAAGCAAAATCTTTGCCACACAACTTATCTGCCCAAGCAGCAGAATTGATTGCCTTAACGAGGGCATGTACCTTAGCAAAAGGTAAGAAAGTGAACATTTATACTGACAGTCAGTATGTTTTTTCCACTGTACATGTTTTTGCGCAACAGTGGAAAAATAGAGGAATGATAACATCTACTGGTAAACCGATTAATCATGCGCAACTTATTTTAGACTTGTTAGATTCAATTCAGTTACCTAAGAAAGTAGCTATTTGTAAATGCGTAGCACATACAAAACAACAGGATAGAATTTCAAAAGGTAAAGCACGGGCTGATACAGCTGCAAAGCAGGCAGCTTCAGCCACAGAAACTTTTCTTTTGAGTGAGGAATTACAACCCTCATAGACTTTAGATTTAGAAATGTTAAAAACAATGCAGACACTTACTACAAATCTTGAGAAACAAAAGTGGATAAAACGAGGAGCAATCCTCGAAAAGGGACTGTACATCTCCAAGGAAAAGAAGCCGATTTTTCCGTCTAATTTATTTAGATATGCAGCGTTGTTGAGCCATGGGCAGAGCCATGTCTCAACAGGGGGGATGGTACAGTTAGTGAATCGAGTGTTTACAACCTATGGGTTTACAAACTATACAAAAAAATTTTGTGCAGTATGCCATGTTTGTAACAAGCATCATGCACAAGGGGCATTGAAGCCTAAGTGAGGGAATTTTCCTACACCACCATATCCATTCCATACTATCTGTATGGACTTCATAGAATTGAATAAATGTGAGAATAAGAAATACTGCCTAGTTATTATAGACATGTTTTCCAAGTGGGTAGAAGTGTTTCCAACTAAAAATCCAGATGCAGCTACGGTTGCAAAGGTCCTTGTTAAAGAAATTATACCCAGATTTGGGATACCGGAAAAGATTTATAGTGATAACGGGACACATTTCATGAACCAAACAATTCAACAACTTAGTCGTTACTTCGGAATATCGTTAAAGAACCACTGTGTGTACCACCCCCAATCTGCAGGGCTAGTAGAGCGACATAATGGGGTACTGAAGAATAGACTTAGGAAATTGATAGAAGAAACACAGAAAAATTGGGTGCACTGTCTGCCTTTAGCACTGTTGAGTATGAGAACTGTTCCAAATGTAAAGGGATTAACTCCTTTTGAAACTTTGTTTGGGAGGGCATATTATACACCTCAGTGGAAACCTCTCATGTCTACAGAGCAGGAGGCTGACAGTTCACTTGCAGGATATATGAGGAGATTTTTGAATAACAAACTTTTGCAGTTAAATTCTGTTTCAGATAAAGAGCAACTGAAATTGGAAGCACCAGTAGCCCCAGGCACCTGGGTCTGGGTGAAGATTACGAAACGGAAGAATTGGAGCTCTCTGAAGTGGGAAGGTCCGTACCAGGTACTGCTGTCAACACCCACCGCAGTCAAAATCACGGAACGAGCTTCCTGGATCCATTTGACACACTGTAAACTGGTTAAAAACTTTGAACTGGACAAAAACTTTGTTACTGTTGCACAACAAGAACAAAATGGCCAGATACAGAGTGAGTAGGGACACTGAGCAATTTCAAAAAAACTTGTATGATTGTTTTTGTTGCAATATTGATCACACTGTTCTTTTTGCTGTGGCCATACTTTTTTCCTGCCACAAAGGTTGAACTGATTAGACGTAATGAACCAAACGTAGACTGGCATCCGAACTTTAACACTTATCAGGCAATTACACGTGTATTCGCAGAGACTTTCAATGTTTCAAACTGCTGGGTCTGTACGGCCATACCAACTGCATACGGGGGTTTGTTAATGACTGCTATCCCCCTAGGGGTCAATGAGACCTGGGAAAATCTGTTTTTTTGACACAGTCGCTATTAAAGCACAAGATAAAGTAGCACTGCATTTGCCTGTGACACAAAAAGGAATTGTATGTTTTTATAAAAATGATTCCATCCAAGTTGGATGGAGCAAATGTAATGTTACTGTACAGTACAAATGTTATAGAAAATCAAATGATTTGAGTGGATCTTGTAGTACAGATTATGACTCATTTTTGAAATCTATGCATAAAACTCTTGATCAGGTACAGCACAATCCTGTACTTTTCAAACAGTTATCAGTGATAGATAGGAAAATGTTTCATGCAGGGCAGTCATTTCGTAACAAAGTAATGACAAAAGTAGAGGACTGTTATTTTGTATGTGGGAAAAAGGCATATAAATGGTTACCTGAGAATTGGTCTGGCAGTTGTTTTTTGGGATACCTGGTTCCAGCCATCCGACACACTGCAGCTTTGCCTCAAGGGAGTATTCGAAATACTCGAGACATAACCAAAAAGACTGTTAAGAAACCGGAGAATCCAGTGGGATGAATCGAAGCAGGGTGGAAAGACCATCGTAATGTGGGAACCAAACTTGTGCACATGGACTTGAGCGATGCTGTTATATCCTGGGCAGGTATATCACCCATGTATGGCGGAGTCAAATCAATATGGGAACTGCGAAAACTGTCTAAACTTCTTGAAATAATGAGTAATGCAACTTTTTCTACCCTTGAACTGATAACTGATGAACTGAATGCCATGAGAACTGTGGTGCTTCAAAACCGAATGGCTCTTGACTTCACCCTAGCGGCGAGAGGCAGAACTTGCGCTTTAATCAAAGAAGAGTGCTGTGCTTTCATTCCTGACCATCAGCATGAGATCAACGACCATCTCGAGGTGATTCAGCAAGTGTCGGCCATGACCAAACCAGGCCCAAACCCTCTGACAGAGTTTTTTCAGAATGCCTTTGGGGGGTGGGGTTCCATCTTTATGAACATACTGATTGCTATTGGGGTAGGCTTACTCCTAACAGGAGCTTGTATTTGTTGCAGAATCCCCTGCACGAAGAAATTAATTAAGGAATTCATAGATATATCCGTATCTGAAACTATGTATCAAAGTACTGAATTTGAAGAGCTGCTAGAGTGTGAGACGCTTTCATAAAAGTTTAAACTGAATGACTTTCTTAACTGCAAATCCTAAATGGAAGAGGTTAGGAAAAGAAGCAAGCTGTTTATCCTTTTTTGAAAATAGAATAAAAAGTATTAACAGGAGGGAGATGTTAGAAAATATGTATTAATATGTGTATGCTTAATGCCAAATTAATAATCAAGTGCTTTTAATATGCTTTTCATTCTATTTCTTATGCACTGTGATTTATATAAATTGAGTTTCATATGAGACTAAAAATATGACTTATTGAAACTGCAGCATGCTTACTGAAACTTGCAAGTTGCCCTCTGACCTAGTAACTGCTAGCACAGCAATATTCTTGTTTATGCCTTGTGGAAATGTACTTGAGAAGCAGGTGTTAATCTGCTAGGTCAGAAGCATATGAATAGACAATATACCATTTAATAAATGTAATGATTCCAGACAGACAGCCTTGTTCAGAGGATGGGAACCACTGCAGCTGCAGTGTTCAGAGATAAGGTAGACAAAGGCTTATTAGAGAAATGAACTGCTAGCATTGTGTTCGATTTAGCTATAGTATCTTGAATGTAACATAACAAGTATCTAACTGAAAGTAACCAAGGCCATGTTGTTTTCCTCAGGATGTTTCACATAAAAATTGTTTAAATCAGCAGAAAATCATGGGAAAGATGGTCAGCAGATGATGACCAAAAGGTGGTAATTTGTTCCGTCAGCTTGGTAGGACAGGATTAATTTGATAACCTATAAAAATGAATGCATTTCTGTTTCTGGTTAGACAAACTCTGTATTAGCACGTTTTTGTCTCCTTGCTGCAAGATTAAAGTGCCTTAACCTGAACCTACCATGTTTTGATCATTTTTAAAGTATATTTTTCCTTTGACATTCACCCAATCCCATTTGTGCACCACTGCCCTACACTTAAACAGCCAAAATTGGCTAAAAAAATACAAGTTATTTTCTTCTTTTTTTTTTAACTCTTTTCCATGCCAATGGCCATATATTTGGCCATCGACATGCTTTATACGTTATATACACCCTTTATTTGGAGCTGACATGGCTCAGTTTTGTAGTTTGCAGAAATGTACTCGGTTACTAACCGAGTACATTTTTGCAGATTACACTAATCTTGCAGGCCTGGCTGACAGTTTCCTGGTTTGCAAATTCACCTCATTAGTATGGTTTTCACCTGTAAATGGGGTAATTTGCATGCTGGAGCTGCGTCCATGCAGGAATAGTGCAGGAGTGCTCGTGCATGTCCCTGCAGCTTATTCCTGGATCACACGACAGAAATATTGCCTTCTGGAGCTCCTGTACTGTTCCTGCCCTCCATGCAGGGCTTGCTGAATCTGGGGGAAACTCTTGACTGTTGTGACAGGTGTGCTGCTAACTAGTCTATGACCAGTCTCCACAGTAACAAGGAAATCACAAAATGGCTACATATAATTGGAATTTAATGAAAGGTTAAGTAGTAGTAAGTGTGGACTTGTGTGAACATCTGATCTGTAAAAATTAGCTATTCATGTTAAGGTACAGTACTTCTTGTAGCAGTTAGGTAGGGAACTTAGGTAGCTGGAGTTAGATTATTTTTCTGTATGCATTCTGTATATGTTTATGGTACTTTACCTTTCTCTGTTTCTCAACCTACATATATTTTATTTTGTATTTATGCTACTTTCTTCAGTATTTAAGAAAAATCCATTTTTATTATCTTTAAGCTACTGTGGCTAGTATTTACTTATTGCATGTGTATTTATGCACTGTTGCTTAGGTGACAATAGGGTATTGATTTATACTGATGAATAACAAATGGTAAGAGCCATGTCTTCGAGACTGCTTCAGCCAACTACCTGGGAAAGAGATGCCAACTGTCAGCATCAAAACAAAATAAATCAAGGTTCAGTCGTCCACAAAGAGAGTTTAATGTCAAGCTTTCAAGTCAAAACTCTTTCAAATACATAAATCTCCTACAAAAACTATGCAATAAATATATACTGCCAGCCAATTGTAAAACAGAACAAGTTAAGCATTAAACAATTACATTAAACAATCAATGACAATTCCAAAGTAATCTCACACAGAGTGAATATTTAAAACAAATAAAGAACAGCATACATATGACTGTTTGAGTTTTAAAATAGGTTTAATGCTATTACTTTGTTAAGACCTGGTAACATATCTGCTCTAAAAAATTGATCCATTTATATTTTGCTCTTTCTGTCATGTTAAGAACATCTCCAGCCCTTTTATTGCTATAAATTCTTTGAAGTATTCTAAACTTAAAAGTATGGTCAGCACCTTCTTGCATAATATATATACTCAAAGCATTAGTGTCAACTTTCCTACGAATTTCTGACAAGTGTGGAGCTATTCTTTCCTTGAATTTACAATTAGTTTTACCTATGTAAAAACTAGGACATTTCACACAATTCGCTAGGCAAACAATATTCTCAGTATTACATGCACCAAACATTTTAAAAACAAATTTAGTTTGTGAAATAGGATGTAAAAATTTGTTGTGTATATTAATAAACTTACAATATATGCAATTATAGTAGGGAATAGTGCTCTTACTTCCAACACAAACTCCTCTAGTCTCTGCATTAAGATCTTTATAGCACAATAATTGTTTCAGATTCTACTCTTTCTTATATATAAAGAATGGTTTATTCACTACTATCCTCTTAACATTAGCATCAGAATTTAGGATTTTCCAATTCCTTTCAATAATATTCCTAATCTCTTGTGAGTGCCTATTAAATTTGATCACATATCCTAAATTTGATCACATATCCTAAATTATATTTGTTAGGTTCATTCACCATTATGGGGTCTCTAGATGAACTACTATTTCTATATAAATATGGTTGGGCTAAATTGTGATGTTCAGATATAACCTGTTCAGCACTACTTATTAATAAATCCTTATTATAACCTCTGTGCCTAAAGTCATGTGACATGCTTTGAATTTCAGAATTAAATCCTTCATCTGTTGTATTTAATCGACTTGCTCTTAAAAATTGACTCTTTACTACACCTTTGTATACATGTTTTGGATGCATACTAGAGTTGTGGATGTATCTGGTAGTTTGTACATATTTCCTAAAGATTGTAGTTTGTATCTTAACACTGGTCTTAAATAGTTTCACATCCATGAAATTAATTTCACTAATGGAACAAGACATAGCAAAATGAAGAAAATCAGTAGTATTATGTAAATGTTGAACAAACATTTCTAATGTATATCTATCTCCTGTCCACAACAATATAATGTCATCTACAAAACATTTATAGAAAATTAAATCAGCATGTGCAAATCTATCCATTCCAGAGCCAAAAATATACATTTCCTCCCATCTGGCTAATAGAATGTTAGCATAACTGTTGGCCATGGGAGTCCAAATAGCCACATCTAACAATTTATGATATATCTCCCCATTAAACATAAAGAGATTGCTAATAAGAACAAGTTCAAAGAAGGAACAAATAAGCTGAGTAACCACTATGCTGAACCAAATATTCTCTTATATAATTTATTCCCATGTCATTGGGAACAATGGTAAATAAGGACTTTATTTCCATTGTTACAAAGAGAATATCTGTAACATTCTTATCAATCAAAAATTGGCCCAATTACTCCAAAAAATCACATGTATCTTTTATAAAGGTCTTGCTATGTCTTAATATGGGTTTAAGTGCTTGGTCCAAATATTTAGAAATAGATGTAGTAGCCCACTGCCCACCTAAGACTATTGCTCTCATAGGTGGATGCAACACAATTTTGGGCAAACCATAGATAGGTGGGTACACTGGATGTTCAACATATAAATAGTTATATTCCTCAGGTATAATGGCTAATTGTATTAGTTGGTCATAAAGATCACATTTAATCTTATAAATAATATTATTTAAATCACTATGATTAATAATCTTAAACATGTCAGCATCACTTAGAAATTCAAGCACGAAATGTTGATATTTGTCATAATTCATAATAACAGTTTTACCTTCCTTATGGGCAGATTTTATAATTATGTCATTTCTAGTACACAGTTCAAATAAAGCCTTTCTCTCTACTTCATTAAGATTAAAGTGCTTCATTGCTTTCCCTTTAAAAAACAAATCATACAAATCATTTTCAAACATTCTAGGAAAAGCTGAAACAGTTTGTGAACTAGTAGGTATAAAAGTATTACTTTTCAAACAAAAAGTTAGTAGCATCACTACTATTAAATAACAATTTCAAATCTATATTCCTAATGAACAGTCTTAAATCTGTAAGACAATCATGCAATGCTGCATTTGTAGAAGGGATAAAGCTAAGCCCTTTATCTAATATTTTTAGCTCATCAGCACTAAATACAAAATTAGACAGATTAATAACAATATGTCCTATGCCTTTCTGCTGCGCGTTGTCAGCCCTACCTTCAGTATGGCTCACAATTCTTTCTGTAAATGATGAACACCTATCTGTGGGGTATCTCTCTGGTTGCTTCATTCGTTGCCCTCATTGGTACTTGCATAGGTAGCTGCAGCTGAATTCTGTTGTTGTTTCCTAAAAAAAACGCTTGTTTCACCAGTTCCTTCTAGATTTTTATGATTGGCTTTATTAGATGGCAAACTAGCATTCCCAGATGCTGTACTAGTTTTATTGAGATTAGAGTCTTTAGTAAAGGAATCGAGCACCACTACAGAGTCTCCTATATGTGTAGTTACGTTGTTATGCAAAGAAGTCTGTACCATATTTTTCAGTGTAAAGGCACTTACAACCTGCGCATAATTGTGTCGAGTAACAGTAGAAGATGCATTCACATTAGAAGAAATACAATTAGATGGAGCTCTCTCTCTCAGCCATGAAAAAACATGGCCATTTTTTAAATCATTAATGTCTCTAATCAGCTTTCACTTCTTAATAGAGACAAGTGTATTTTCAAAATCTTTCAGTCGATCAAAAACAACCTGATAGTCTTGAATCAGATCGTTGAACTCTTCACATGCTACAAGTTCATTTTTCACAGATGCAATCTCAGTACCAAGATTAAGTTCTAGCTGTTGAAAAAAGTCATTCATCAGAACCATATATTGCAAGCTTGTTTGCAGGTTAAGCTCCTGCCATTTTTTAAGCAAGTCTGTACTTGTTGCCATAAGTTGGCATTTTTATAATTCTGAGATCTCTAGTTATAATTCCTATTTCTATATAAGCAGAAAAAGAAAGCTTCTGCCATTGCAGTTTCTTGTATTTCTGAACAAGCACTTCCAATTCATATATTTTTAACAGGCATTCTTTCCTTTTATTAGTATCAACATGGGAATCAGTATTAACAGACATAGAGGAAGATGACAGTAACATAAAGGGATTCTCACACACTATTAAAAACTCCTTAATTGATGGTTCACTCATTGTAAAAAGAATATAGTAGGCTGGCTAAGATAAAAGAGATGTGCTGCTCCACCCAGGAAAGTCCAAAAGGCACAAAACAAATGGATAAAAAACAGCTGAACAAACCTCAATACTCCAAACTAATTCAAAGCAAAATAAATCAGCCAACATAATTTAATGTCAAGCTTTCGAGTCAAAACTCTTTTTCAAATACACAAACCTCCTACAAAAACTATGCAATAAATATACACTGCCAGTCAATCATAAAACAGAACAAGTTAAGCAATTAAACAATTACATTAAACAATGACAATTCCAAAGTAATCTCACACAGAGTAAATCATTAAAAACAAACAAAGAACATCATACATATGACTTAGTTTTAAAATAGGTTTGATACAATTTACTTTGTTAAGACCTGGTAACATACCTGCTCTAAAAAAATTGATCCATTTATATTCTTCTCTTTCTGTCATGTTAAGAACATCTCCACCCCTTTTATTACTATAAATTATTTGAAGTATTCTAAACTTAAAAGTATGGTCAGCACCTTCTTGCATAATGTGTGTACTCAAAGAATTAGTGTCAAACTTCCAACAAATTTCTGACAAGTGTGAAGCTATTCTTGCCTTGCATTTACAATTAGTTTTACCTATGTAAAAACTAGGACATTTCACACAATTCACTAGGTAAACAATATTCTCAGTATTACATGTGCAAAACATTTTAAAAACAAATTTTGTTTGTGAAATAGGATGCAAAAATTTGGTGTCTGTATTAATAAACTTGCAATATATACAATTATAGCAGGGAATAGTGCTCTTATTTCTAACACAAGCTCCTCTGCTCTCTGTCTTAAGATCTTTATAGCATAATAATTGTTTCAGATTCCTCTCTTTCTTATATATAAAAATGGTTTATTCCCTACTATTCTCAAGTATAAGCAAAATGAAATTTAAAATACAAAACTGAGTAGGGGAAGCCATTTTATATTTGCACAACAGTTATCAAGCATCATGTGAGACACATGCCGATATTCTGTTTGTTATGCATATGAATTATATTCTACACTCTTTTGTATGGTTCCTTCTGATTTGCTACACCCCCCTTTATAGACTGACTGGCAGACCCTCACTTATATTACTGTGTTACATGCATGCACTAATTTGACCCATGCTGACTAGAACTCTGGTCAGTAACTCTTTATTGTCAAGAAACAACATATCACATAAACATACAGCTATGGCCATAGTTGGCAGTGCATCTGGCTGACATTCTTCCCTTTACTCGTATCTGTCAATATGTATCCACATGTACTTTGTTCATTGGGGTAGACAAGTGTTTCTTGTGCAGCATATCACATCTTTGTGTGGTATGACTGATGCACCCTATGGACAGCTTCCTGATACATTACTGGAGCTGTCAGCTGTCATGGGGCAACACTGGGTACACATAACTCGTTTATCTATGTGTTTGTGTATGTTTGGCATATCGTGACTCAAAGTTTTGACCCAGATGTTGCTGCATCACCTTAGTTATCATATACAGCAGCAGCCTTCTTTGCTCCTCCATGGATGTTCTCACCTCACGTTCTCCTGATCGGTCTGTGAATGGTCTGATAGCTCCACATCAGACATCTGGGATTCCTTAGATAGATCACCCACACCTACTGCTAGCAGACCTCCATGTTTAGATATAATCATACTGTGCAACACTGCACACACATGGGAACTACTTGTGCAGCCTTATTTGGTGTGCATTGCAGTGTGCCCCTAGATGTATCCAAATATCTAAAACATAATTTCAAGCCCTCTAACACTTGCTTGGTGGTATTTCTTCTTGTGGTATGAGTTCTGTTAAATCCATCCTCAGCAGGTGTTGATGGGGCTCTGAATAGTGTCATAAGTCAGGGTTTCAGTGGATGACCACAGTCAATTAGGGAATAAATGTACAGATAATTAGACAAGTTGCTTTACAATCACAAGTCTTGAGAAAGAACACAATACTGAAGCATAGGTATACTTACCAGGTGTGAGCCCCTCAGGGCTGTCACCCCTTGGAAAGAGGACCTTAAGTCACTTTCTCAGCATATGGCAGAATCATGAATACTACTGAGATGTGTGGCCATCAGATTAATACTGAGGACATCTGCAGAGCACACTACATGACAGTGAGACACGGCCCCTCCATTCTGTTGATGTAATACTCTGCATTTTCAGATGATGGAGGTTTTATTCACATGTGGGTACAGTCCATTTCACCAAGTACATGTGGAAAGCTGGCATTGGTAGAATACCATTCCACAGCTGCCTGGCACACCCTGGATATTTCTGAGAAGTAGATGAATTCATCCACATTGTGGCATATAACTGCCAGGAACTGTCCTAGCATGCAACTAGTAGCTCTCTGGGGCAGCTTTATAACATCACCCATATGCTACTGGAATGTCCTAGAGGCCAGTATACCCAGACTCAGGCACACCTTTGTCTCCACTAGACTGGAATATCCCACAGTGCATGAAGATGTGAGGTGCACACATCTTAAACACAGTCTCCACCAATTATTTCCTGGTCAGAGAGCTGGCCTAACTGGAGCCTGGCTTGGTGCCATGCTGACTGTGTACTAAGATGCATGTCCTCATTATCCTCAGTATAGATTACAAGAACCCTGAAAGGTTAAAGTGCATTCAATGCAGCATGCATTGTTTTTACTTATTTTGTGGAATTCACAGGATTAAGCACAAATTTGCTGAGCTCTGCACCACTTTGTAATGGAATCTAGCCCATTGAGTGACTGTGTCTTCACATTATGCTGTCATTGCTCAGCATACTTCACACGACTGAATACATTATTTTGTACTAATTTTCATGAGCTTGTTTTTGAACTACAACCAATGACTAGACTCTCTATTTCACAAGCTCATATCAATGTCTATGAAGGTGACATTAATTCCCCAAACTGCACTGGTATTAAACGTGTTGCTTTGTTTAGCTTATGTGAATGTGCTGCTTAAGAAGAGGAGCAGGATGCAATGGGCAAAGAAGGGGGGTACACCACATAGAACATATGGCATAGAGAAAGGTAGTATATACCACCCAATGTTATAGAGGAATGGGTGACTATCTCCTTTCAATGGCTGTCATGAATAGTGATGCATCCTGGGGAATAAGTATACCTATTTCACAGATGTTCAGCATGTGAACAGATTCTTGGACATCATTATGTCTATAATGCATTCATTAATAATGATTTAAATGCAGATTAACCATAATACCTTGTGGCATACAGCCATGCCTTCCAGTTTAGTGATAACCATCTTCTCAAAGAATTAGACATTGCAGCCATGCTGCACATTAATGTCATGATCTACCTGTGTATTGCATGATGCCATATTTTCTTCTTTATCCTCTAACATGGAGGATGCCAGAGGAAATAAGGCAATAGCTGCACCACTGCTGGTTACAGGTGGAGATCTGTGGTTTTGTTTGTTTGCTTTTATGTGATCATTGTCATGTTGTGTTGTGCTGTCTTATATGCATTGTAGCCTACCCATTATCATTTGTTTTGTGTGCTGTGGAGATACATATGTCAGCATCTATGCAGAGTTAGATCATGCTCAAACAGGGCTCTAGTAGGGCAATGGATCCCCCCTGCAGCCATTCCAGTGTCCCATTACTTAGCTATATCTCCTCAGTTATCATAAACACTGTTCAAATCTGTCAGTGTGCATACTGTTTTTTTCTTTATGTCTACAATGATTACAGATACTTGGATTTTTTTTTTTTTCAAATTTTATAGCACAAACACTGATAGCTATTTCTAAACAAAAGTATACAATCAGAAAATGAAAACAGATTTAGAATGACCAGCAGTAAACGTCTCTGCCTTTGAAACTTGCATTCATTGAAACTGCATTGAAACCTGTATTCATGGAAAATGCATCTGGTCATTGCTGGACTAAGAGTACCTTTGGGCTGTTTTCAAACTACAGGTTCTCTGTACACATTTTCAGGGTCATGCATAAATGCATGTGATGTTTGATTCCCCTGCTGACTGTATTAAATTATATTCCTTTTATAATTCAGCACCACTTGTTAGAGTGTGTGTTTTAAATTTGAAGTTTTGAACATTTTTTCCAGTAAGTAATGAAACAAAATAAATGAACCAATAATGACAAAACTACCCATTTTAGCACATTTCAACCATAAAAGGCCACTGAATAATTCACCAATGTCATTCAATATGCACAATCTCTGCAGAAGTTAAATCCATCTGAGTAATTTCATGTTAAAGAGATTTGTAACTAAAGAAGAAGTTGCTGCTGGCAAACAACTTTGCATTTTAGTGTTTTGTCTACAAATTCAGTGCCTGAATAAATTGCCTATGGTACATTTAAAAAATGGTATACTGGTGATATGCAATACAGAATGGCTGGCAAAGAGACAACATGTTCACGGTTACTAGGTACCTCCTCCAAACGAAGACATACTCAGGACTGCAGTACACTCCCCTGCCCCTGACTTCTGCATGGCAGTCTCAGCAAAGGATCTACCTAGTGTGAGAAGAGAACCCACAGCTTTATGCACCAAAAAGCAAATTTGCTACCTGTTGCATCATTGACAGTCAACAACACATCTATGAAACTGTATGACTGACATTGAGAGGCTGTAATTCTCAGTGATTTACAAAAGAAAACAAATAAATAAAATAAATAAATAAATAAAATTAAAGGACACCTTGCAGTTGGTGTGGAAGTTTGACACTTGCCTGCCAATGATTAAGGTTCAGGGTTTCACTCTGAACAAAGTCACTTAATAATACAGTGCCCTTAATTGGGGCAACACTCACACACACACACACACACACACACACACACACACACACACACACACACACACACACACACACACACACACACACACACACACACACACACACACACACACACACACACACACACACACACAGAAAAATTATATAAGGAGGCTTGGCCGATAAGACTTGTGGTTCAGAAACCCTCTTAGCGGAAGTTATAGCCACCAAGACTGTCTTCCATGACAAAAACTTCATGTCACAACTTGTTCCTGGTTCAAAGGGTCCCTGGGTCAAAGTGTGCAACACAAGAGTGAGGTCCCAAGGAGAAGAAGGATAGTTTAGCTTAAAGTAAACTCAGATACCACTTTAGTCATAAAAGAAGGATTAGTTCTAAAAGAAACCATGTCCCTGCGGAAAATGAAAAAGGGTTGACTCACCATAAGAGTTGCAACTCAGACACTCCCCGGGATTCATGAAGCTCAGCACAAGGCTGGCATTAGCCTTGCGCTGACCGTGCAGCGTAGAGATGGAGCAGCCACACCATATGCATGTTAATGAAGGCACGCTGCTGCACTGTCCATGTGCACAGGAAACGTGCGCAAGTGCAGGGGGCATGTTTAAGAGCTGCACGGAGGCGTGAACATGTCCGCTACAGTCGGGCAACTTAAAATGCTGACTAGTACAGCCTGCCTCTAATACCAATCAATCCTGTCAGTGTCCGTGGATACTGAAGCATATGCAAAGCATATAAGAGAGTTCCATGAACAACATAATAAAATCACATAGCTGAATGTTGAGCCCCCATCCCTAGAACTATTACATTTAAAACCCTGTGTCCGTATTTCATTGTAGTGTTGATTTTTATACCAAGTGGAAGTGAAACGCAGTGTGTTTGCATGCCGCTGCCCTTTGCTAAGCCCAGCCCAGTGGTTAGACCATTCGCCTAATATCTGCCCATTTGTGGTCTGAGTCATCCTTGTCTGGACCCCCCAAAAATGAATGGGTATCACCCGGGTCAGCCTACCATGTCATGAAAAATAAGTATTTGCTTGTACCTATGTGCGTGAAGTACAGCATGTGGAAGACGAAATATGCTAGGGTTGCCCTCAGAACCATATTGTTACCAGAGATATGTAGAGTACGCAATGTGTACTGCTGTCTGTGCCATGGGCCAGCAACCAGAGAAGGGATTGATGGTGTGTATGTGGATTTTGGGGGGGGGTGATGGGTAATGTAATAATTCGCCAGGAGGAGACTGGGTCGGATGTACAATAGGTGAACTGGAGGTGTACGAGGGAGCAGTGGGTGAATCAAAAAGGAAACCAAAGAATATACATTCAGATCCCCAATACACCCTTACAGGCCATCCTGCAGAACACAATCCCACAAACATATGAACATTAAAAAGTGCAATACACATGTACAGAAATGGTACCGGCTCACACCCACATAATGGTCTGGCCTGAACTGAGCCATCCAACCCCTACACACTTGGATACATAATTGAATACCCATCATCCCCTCCACAGCACACCACCCCCCCCTTGCTGAACGTCCACCAAAACTACCCATACTTGGGCTGTTAGCTTGGGCCAGCCATATCTGCACATAGTGCCCCCTACACATATCTAGTAGGCAGTCTCATTCTAGGCAGTCTCATGCTTGTCATTGGCGTCCACAATTTTTGGACATCCCTCATGGGACAAGTGGCTGTTCTAAAGATTAGACTTGGTGGCACAACACGATGTCAAGCCCCGTAGACATCCGGACACAAGTTGGATTAGCAGTAGTTGTCCACAACCCTGCTCAGCCTCCAGCCGGTACTGCATAACCTACGACCCAGGATTAAACACCTGACCATGATGCACATCTCATCCAAAAACCTTCCCCTGCACGGAAGCTATTGCATGGCTAAAATGATTATAAATTCACAAAAAATGAAGCCAGCAACTGGGAGTTGTGAAAAACAATTTAATTGGTAAAGAATTCCAATAAACAGACCGGTTTCGGCTATGGTTTTTACCTAGCCTTCATCATCTCCCTATGTGCATTATCAGGAATATATACCTTTCACATGTTCCCTAGAAGCTTCCCCATAGCCATCATCTAAATAGTACACATCCACAATTTGTATACCCTGTCCAGATTTCACATTGTAATGATGCACACAACCCCTGTATACAAAAGGTACATGTCCATCCCGGATGCGGGTGTTCATATACATGGCTATGTACAACCCCAGATATGTAGTCATACATCTATAAATGTACATACTTATATACGCATAGCTACAGCTACACATCACATATACATGCATATAAGTAGTTGTCAAGCATGTGTCCTATTTATAAATATGTATACTTGCAAATGTATACATATGTCTCTCAGAAACATATGAACATTAACATGTACTATACATATGTACACCAACCAACTGTCACATTTGAGGCCAGTAGTGTGGAATGCCTGTAGTAAAGTCATATATCCTAACTACCATCCATGCAGAAAGAACCACGGATGGTGTAGTGGTCAAATCGGTGACTAAGGTGTTTCTGTTCCTGGGTCCAAGCCATCCAAGGGCTGCTAATTTAATATGATGCCCAGAATAATGGCCATTGGATGTAGGGTGATCAAGTCCCTTACAAGCTGATGTAAGCGGGTATGCATGGTGGTGACAGTCATTCAACAGTATGGGAATATTGGGAAATGTAAATAAGTATGTAGATGTATATGCATGTGTATGTACAGATATATATATATATATATATATATATATATATATATATATATATATATATATACATGAAGAATGAATATAGTCACAATAAAGCAGTCATAATGAATGTGAAGCGAAACAGCAGCGGAACCCCCCATATTATTTAGTACTGTCATATCAAGCTAGCCAGAGCTGAGCAAACCTCCTTTGTCTCCAACCACAGGTAGGATGCTAACAGTGGAACTAACTTTGTCCATGTGCTAAGTCGGACTTTCAAACAGGTACAGGGCAGTCCTGGTCCTCACTCAGCTGAACTTAAAACCAAATGACCATATGAACACCCTGACCATCATATGAACGTATGTGCCAGGACTATAGGCTTGGGAAGTCTGAATATACTTGGAGTGAGTCAACTTGCGGGATGGGTCCAGAGCAGTAGGGAATGGCGCATGTGTAGAGGTGTGGTTTTCCCAACTGGAGAATGGATGCCTGCTGTGTTAGTGAAGTGTTGAGGCGTGTGTTCGGGTAACTATGAACCATGGGTATACATATAAATGAAACAGCACACCAATAGTGTAGTGGTTAGAGCATTCGCTTAATGAACAGGCATTCACGGTTCAAGTTCGACTATAGCACATATCATTTTCCATGTGGAATGAATGTCGTTCTGCTGTAAAACCAACATAATAACATGTAAAAGTGAACTTGAATATCGCATAGGACTTTTAACCAGTTCCTTTCAATCAAAGTGGTACTGTCATAATGAATAAGGCACAAGTAAGCACAAATAAGCGGCAGTAAACATATATAACAAACAGTAAGCATATGCAATTGTGCTTGTGCGGGTGTACGCACCGTCCAGCATAGGAATTGTATATAAGTATATACAGATGTAATATATATATATATATATATATATATATATATATATATATATATATATATATATATATATATATATATACACACACACACACACATACACATACATATATATATATATATATATATATATATATATATATATATATATATATATATATATATATGAAGAATGAAAGTCTTAACAATAAAGCATAGACAAGGGATGAGAAGGGAATCAACAACAACTATAGTATTATAGAGTGCTGTCAGCGTATGTCATATCACGCTGGCCAGGAGTGAGCAAAGCACTGCTACTCACACCACAGGCAGGATATTACCAGTGGGAGTAACATTGTTGAATTGCTAAGTCTACTTTATACACAGACAGAGGGTGGTCCCTGCTGGGACTACCCAAAAATTATATAGAACATTTGGGCTTCCGACCATTACACAAGCAACGGCAGGTATGTTCAAAGACTGAATGGTGGAAGAGCCTGAGAATACATGAGGTGGGACAACATATGTGTAGGGCCCCTAATGCTCTGGAGAGGGCAATGTTTGGAGGTGTGTCATGGCTGCGATAATAAGTGGATAATGGAAGTTACGCATGTAAGTTGAACATGGGTGGGGTGGAGAAACTATGGGTATGAAATTATGGATCCAGGCATGCCAGGGTTGGATAGCCCGGTTCTAATTGGACCACCCTGTGGAGGTCAGCAAGTTCGTAATAGGTATATATGCATACACACATGCAGACATCAATATGCAGAAGTACATTCTCTGTAACACATGCATTCCATTTGTAGACATAAATAGCAGGAATGTGCACATACAAATATCGACAGTAGATGGAATAATAGGATGTGCACAAGAGGGATGAGACAAAACTGCTAAAATGCAGAGGTTTGTACAGTATCCAAAGTCAGTGCTGTGCTGACGATAATCAAATGTGAGGGCTTCCCCACATATGGAATCATTCCTGTGATCTGCCCGCTACAGCAACGCCAAGTACTAAACCAGTTTATTTGTAAAAGAAATACGCTGAACACATACATAATTAGGCTCCCATGTGTAATGTGTGCATTACCACATAGTCATACATATTAATTAATTGTAGTGTCATATTAACGGGAGTAAGGATGTAATGAAGTATAGAGTCTAATTTTGCCATAAACACATGCATGTTCCATGTGGGGCAACCCAATAATTGTGAATAGTATTCCTTTGGTCGCTCACGTCACCAATGTTTGTGGACTAAATGTATGGGAGTTCTGAGGATACACAGAGTGAGTAAACCGATGGGATGGTTCTATAGGAGTAGGGAGTGGCCAGTGTGTAGTAGTGTCAATACAGAGCAAATCCGACAGGAGAATGGATGACAGCAGTGTTAGGGAGGTGTTGGGGTGTGTGTGTGGGGAACCAGGAGCCATGGGTATATGGGTATATATGTATATGGAGCAGCACAGCAATAGTGCATTCGTTACAGCAACCCCCTAATGAACAGACATTCTCATACCGAATCCCACTGTATCACATTCCAGTTACCATCGGTAATCCATACATGAACATATTGTGACATCTGTCCACTGTATAACCTGCTAAATATCGATTACAAGATAACTGGAGTGAAGTGTCAGTGTCATTCATAATGAATAAGGCACTAGTATGCAGGTGAAGCATATATAAACACCATTATGCATGTATAAGTGCGTTTGCGTGGGGTATGTATTGGTTTACAGACACACACACACACACACACACACACACACACATATATATATATATGTATATATATATATATATATATATAAATATAAATATAGATATACATATATGTATAGACATATATATATATATATATATATATATATATATATATATATATATATATATATATATCTAGATATATATGGTTGCAGACATACATATACATATATGTATATATATATATATATATATATATAGGGTTGCAGACATATACATATATATATATATATATATATATATATATGTGTGTGTGTGTGTGTGTGTGTGTGTGTGTGTGTGTGTCTGTGCGTGTGTGTGTGCTTGTGTGTGTGTGTGTGTGTGTGTGTGTGTGTGTGTGTGTGTGTGTGTGTGTGTGTGTGTGTGTGTGTGTGTGTGTGTGTGTGTGTGTGTGTGTGTGTGTGTGTGTGTGTGTGAAAAGATATGCAGAGATATACAGCTATGATAGGAAACAGCACACAGGAATGACATATGTTCACAGGCTATGCCAATGGAAGTGAGGAGCCCAGGCAAGAAACATGAAACATGTAGCGTGCCCTTCCACCCCCCCAGCCGGACATGGGAAACATACACGCAAACAATCTAAAGAGTCCACTGCTCCCCAGACCACAGGCAGGATACAACCGGGTGGGTACACAGTGCACCCATGGATTCTAATGTTGGAACACAGACTGGGGCTTCCCTTGCGGGACACCCCAAATTTTACCCAAACCAAAAGAAGGCGATAGACTGGCCATTTTGTCTGTAGTGTATACAGACTCGGAATACAAGGGTGGGTAACCCTGATGACCCATGGGCCAAGACAATTGTATGAAATGGGTGCCGTGAAGTGGAGAGTGGGCAGCATGTAATGGTGTGTCCAGAATAGACCAGGACCCAGAGTAAGGATGGGTGCTGTTGAGGAGGTGAGGGTGGGGGAATTATGGGTAGCTACTTATGGGTCTAGGTGTGCAGGTGTTGGCTGATGTGGGCCTATATGAACAGCCCTAGGGATGTAAGCGAATGTGTTCATTGGGCAGAGGCATCGGCCAACGAGCAGCCACACCCATTGCGTGACCCACTAAAGCAAAGTGTAATCTATATGGCAAGAAACGTAATAAACAGATGTAGACATATATATGTAGAGGTATGTGTGTGTATATCTACCAATAGCATCATAGAGATATGCCTCTCTCACACTATAGTACGAATGTATACATACAGAGAAAGAATACAGATAAATACCCACATATAAACATATACATATACAGACAACCATAGACCCATATGTTGTTAGATTTTATATATATATATATATATATATATATATATATATATATATATATATATATATATATACAGCAAGATATAAATATACATGTATGCATACATATACAGATATATCTGTATATATTAATGTAAATATATATATATATATATATATATATATATATATATATATATATATATATAAAACAGTAAATATACACATGTATATAGCTAGGATATGATACAGCAGGTACGAGTAACATATGTTCACAGGCCGTGCATATAGTGGTGGGAGGTCCAATAAACAAACGTGTACCATGTAGCATCAACCCCCACCCCCCCCAGCTAGGCCAGTGAGACATACAGACACACAATAAAGGTAAATACACCACTGCTTCCCAGACCACCGACAGGATACTACCAGTTGGAGAGACCTGCAAGGTCTAATCTTGAAACATAGACATCGATGTCCCTTGTGGGACACCAAAAATTAATGATCAGAGCCAGTCCCGGTAATGACTTATCAAACCAGCCTGTAGATGTACACGGACCAGTAGGTTGTGCAAGCCTGATAACCCATGGGTCGACACAACATATGACATGTGTCCTGACACGTGGAGAGTGGGCAGTGTGTAGTGGTGTGTTTATACCCCCACCTGCACCCACAGTAAGGATGAGTGCTGTAGTGGAGTGGCAGGTGGGGGAACTATGGGCATGCGATTATAGACCTAGGCGTGCAGGTGTTGACTCGCAGAGCCATATTTGGATCACCCCAGGGATGTAAGCAATATCCCGATATGGGCATAGCTGATGCCCATACCTCCCAACCCCTAAGAGCACATCCACTGGATAGGCCATAAACCATTGGGGAAACAATTACCAGGGACGTCCCTAATTTCGACTTAGATTCTAACTCTGTCCCACCTAAACCCTCCTAGAACTAGTGATATTAGGAGGAAAGGTGGTGGATTACACGTAACGAATAATGACAACAATTAAGAGTCATAAACATCATGTACCTCAGACAATGTGTATGAATTCATATGCTCTGAGTCTGTCAATGTATCAGATTAATAGCACCAATAATTTAAATGTGTCCCTGATGTTGTTATGCCATGTCCCTGATTCAGTTTTCATTTTTCCCCAGTTGCATGAGAGGTCTGATAGGGACAGAAAGCACATATTCCACTGACTACCTTAGGAAGATGATAGAATAATAGGTATGGAGTAGCATGACTCGGCTGACAGATGTGGGTCCCAAAACCCAATTACTTGTCTGTATTGAAGAGTCTCAGTTCCCATGTATCAGCCAGATGGGTGCAGATTGTAAGAGGAACACACAAATAATATGAATAAAACACTGGACAGGCCGCGGATTCTGTACAGTCGAATGGCATACCGTCGCCTAATGGGCAGCCATTCCCACTACTGTAAGCATGTAATCCGATGTAATAGGCATCACAAGGTAATATTGTGGTCCTCGCTCCCACCCAGGGGTGTGAGTGTCAAATGCAAGCACCAATGTCAGTGCATTTGCAAGTGCGGGAGCAAGTAGGTGTAAGCCTGTTTGGCCACCAGTATGCGAATATTACACTGGTAAAGGAATGTAGAGGCTAACCATGTGTAAGAAGCTGTAACCAGAGTTTAGCATTGCTTAACACCGCACAAACCCATGCACACCCACTCATAACTGCTTTAATGTGCTTTAATCCCTCCGTATCCAATGGCCTTGTTCTGCCCTGCAACAAAATAAATGGCCTCTGCAAGGCTCAGAACCAGGACCCTGCACATACAGCTAATGTGATTTACCAATACACCATGGCAGATATACAGACATTGGACCTTACCACAAACATATCATACAGCGCAGCCATTCAACAGTATAGGAATATATTCCATCATGTAGATGTATGTGTGAGTGTTTATGTCCAGCATATAGGTACATACATGGTCATAGGTTAGTACTAAGCTAACTGCCGTTGCGAGCCATTTTAAGCCTAGCCAGTCATCCCTTGTGAGACTCGAACCCTGCACCTTGTGTTTGTAAGGCAAACACCTTAACCATTAGGCCACCCTCCCAACCCTAAATTAAGCCTAAAAATAGGTAAGTACTAAGCTAACTGTCCTTGTGAGCCATTTTAAGCCTAGCCAATTATTCCTTGTGAGGCTCAAACCTTGCACCTTGTGTTTGTAAGGCAACCACTTTAACCATTAGGCCACCCTCTCAACCCCAGATATATCAGCAGCATACCATGTGACAACAAAGCATTACAAACGAATGAAAAGGGAAACACCAGCAATGCCTGTATTATGTAGTGGTGTTGTCCTATGTAATATCAAGACTCCCTCAGACAGACATGTGTCATTCATACACACAAACAGTTGTACATTGGCCGTATACATCACTCTGTGCATGTAATGTACATTAACACAACAGTTCCTGTCCAATCATTATGTGAGAACAGTACTCTTGCAAGTTGCTGTGCGCAACATCATCATCATGAGAAAGTAAATGGGGTAAGCATAGGGGGACCAGTAGTGTTGTGTGTACAGTGGGGTCATCTGCAACAGAAGTACCTGGAACATTTAGGAGTGATGTGCATACAAGGATCGTGCGCCTGAGTGAGGATAACAGGAGTATGTTGTGATGCATATTAAAAGGGTTACATGTGTCCAGTGGACACGTGTGTGAAATGGACAGCTATGTATGGGGAAAATGTTGTCCTAGGAACCGATTGGCCTTATGTTTCCGTAGGGTGAGAGTGGGATGTGGGGGAAGGAGAGTAGGTATGCCCATGGAGGATAGGTAGGGTAGGATCACAGACAAGACAGCACACAGGGTAGGTATATGACACATGTGGGGGGATACACCTCAGACGGGGAGGGGTGTTTGGCATTCACAAGCCCATGGGAACAGTGGGATGGAGGTCCCCAGCCATGGGCAGCCACCACTGCACCAAAACAGCTACAAAGGAGGCAGTGCTGGGGGCTGTACAGGAGGGGCAACCTCACCCTGTAAATGTGACACTCTGCCCTTGAGCTTGCTTATCTGACCTCAGAACCCCTTATTGAGCCCCCACGTTCAGGACCGCATGACAGCGGACATGTTCCTGTCTGGCCCTGCTCCCAGGGGGGACAAGCCCCATTCTCAGTGGTGGTACCACTAGAAGGTGGTGCAGAGCAAACAGAGGTTTGAGGTCCAAGGCTGGGCCTCAGATGTGCTGGTGGCCAGCGCCATGGCCAGCTGAAGTGGGACAGGAGGTTCTGTCGCGACCTCCAAACCCATACAGCCTATGGTGTTGCAGTTTAAACACAGATATGGCTTAGTAATAGACAACAGCATTCAGGATTACTTACAACAGTATGCATAGATATGACCATCAACCCAACACAATAGATGGTATACATTTGCAGAGGGAGCACAACACATGCATATATACTGCATGACATCTGTACAAAGTGTAGAAGACATGTGACAGCAGCTCAGCAGCTATGAACAGTGGTCCATTATTGGCTTGCCACTGAGAACCCCAGACAATGTCTGTCATACCACTGTTTCATGTGACATATGTCCAGTCAGGGATGCGAGAGCAGTAACACATCCCCATCACCATGTACTGGCTACAATCCTCACACTATGCTCCTGCTGTGCACAGATGTGTGTTCAGTGTGTAACACAGGAAACAAATGGTTTCACACACCGACCATTCCACAGATGGCCCTACAGATGGGGATCCCTCATGAACAGAGCACTGTCATGTCTGTTTTAAAACATGCAGAATAGCCATTACCACACACATGTAAAACAGGCAGTAGTCTCAATGAAGCATAGCTACACTTACATGCTGTAGTCATGTCTGGCACATCACTCTCCTGTCTTTAGGCTATTTCCCACTGTGTATGATGTTTGAGGAACATCCAGATATCATCTGTTATGCTGTTTCCAAACACCACATCCAGGTATCACTCACAGTGACTGTCATGGCCAAACACCAACATGATGTTCCTAGATCTGTGTTTATCATGCAAATGGCTATGGGAACATCATCACAGCTGTTCCACATGCAATCAGCTAGAGGAGGACTGCAATAGGTGCAGAGGCCATCACCTGATCAGTTCCACCACATACAATACACATGCTGTTGCTGAGCAGGTGTACACCTCCACATCCACCAGAGAGTGTGTGGGAGGGACAGACAAAGTACATCAGAGAAGGGCTTGGAGACTAAAATCTAACCATCATCTGTCACACACCTACCAGTACAGGGGTCAAACCCCTGACTGACTAGTCATTACTATTACAAGTGCATGCAATTACTACATGTGCCACAAAGCCAACATGTTGCTGTGCTGTAAGAACATATATGTGTGTTGGTGAGAGACATCTGCAACAGAGATATAGTAGACATTAGGTATAGCATACATGGCTGTCCACGTGAACAGATGCCATTGTCACCAACACCACACTCTCTAATGGACTGGCATTGACACTCTTTGCCAGGACCACAAATACACTCCCTGACTACTTAGTTTGCCACATTGCAGCAATGCACCAGTACTACATGCACCACAGGGGATATCTGGAGGTTCTATGGGCTAGGGCATGTGAACATGTTTGACATCTGTTGGTATGCCAATGGGGGTTGTACTGGGAGTGACTGTGATTGGGAGCATCATAACCCACACGCAGACACAAGGTGCCAGTACTGACATGCATGTATGCATTGCATCATGGGTGTGTAGTGGTTGGCTGTGCAAGATGGCTGTACAAGGTTGGGTGAGGGGTAATCCTTGGCATCGCGCCACCCAACAGTGGTGTGCAGTGTGGTACAGGGGTGTAGTTTCTGCAATGACCCACACAGATGGGTACTGCATGAACTGACCTGACATCCTGGTTACCATTGTGTATGGCCATAGCTTTGCAATGCATGCTATGTCTGTGTTTGATAATCCTTGACATGGACATTGCCTGGGATGTGCATGTCCCACAATACTGTACAGTGACATGTACAGGTGTACCTGGTTTGGCAGGCACATGTTGTGTACACAGACTGTTATCCTCCGATATGCCAATACTGGCCTGGTGTGGCAAAACCTGCTTATAGTCAGCAGGTCGACCCTACACCTGCATTGATAGCATGATACAGGTATTCCCTGGTGTCAGTGGCATCAGTCCATACAGGGCACATGTGTACGGCATTGTATGGCCTCTGTGGATCACATTTGATGACACCACATATGTTGCAGGCATCCAGTGGGGAACATAGTGAAGGCACATTGTCCGCAATTATGTCCCTATTGTACCGCTGTACAGGGTGCCATGTCCTCTGCAGCCCACTGCAATCACACCATGTCTACTATCTGTCATCAATGTGCATGGTACTAGCAACATAGCAGGATATCCTAGGCAAGTGTGTTTGTGTATATGATACATGGGTTCAGGACATATACCGGGTACTAGTAGGGTTGCATAATTTGTTCACCAGGTCTTTTGCCAGATGTAGGGGTATGGCTTGCTAACACAGTCCCGTGGCTGACTGACATCTGTACTCCTAATGAGGTGGGAATCATGTCATAAGGCGGACACCATATAGGAAAACTACAAAATCCACTCCCCAACATGTCCAGTGGTTAGACACTCACAGCCACCTCCACACAGGCTCTGACAGTCAAACACACACACCTGCCATGTCCTGGATTCTAACCCCTACCTATCTAGTGTATCACACTGCAGCAATATGCATTTACAGCACACGCTATGGTGAATACTGGGTTGCAGCACTCCTAGAGGTGTATTCCTAGGTGGGTGACATCAGCAGGATTGACAAAGGTGGTCATGTGATTTGTACAGAGAATGCATACTCTACAAAGCATTGCACTTGTCTCATGCAGACAGAAACACACTCACACAGTTGGTCTCTCTTGAAATAGAACCCCTACCTAACTAGTTTATCACACTATAGCAATACTCAGTTACAGCATGCGCTATGGAGAATACCGGGGTACAGCAGTCCTAGAGGTGTATTTCTAGGTGTGTGACATCAGCAGGATTGCCAAATGTGAGTATATGAATTGTACAGAGTGTGAGTACTCTAAAAGCATTGGTCTGTCCTCAGGCAGACGGACACACACGCACACACAGTTGGCAAGTCTGGGATTTAGAACACTGACTTAACTACTCTATCACACTACAGCAATACGCAGTTACAGAACGCACCACAGAGACTACTGGCCTACGATGTTCCCAGAGGTGTATTTCTAGGTGAGTGACATCAGCAGCATTGCCAAAGGTGAGTATATGATTTGTACGGACTGTGGGTAGCCTATAAACCATTTCTTTTTACACAGTCTGAGACAGACAGATGTGCACACATTCACACACACAGTTGGCAAGTCTGGGGTTAGAACTACTGCCTAACTAGTATATCACTACAGCAATATGCAGTTATGAGACGCGCCATTGAAATTACTGAGCTACAGCTTGCCCAAAGGTGTATTTCACAATAGATGACCTCAGCAGGCTTGTCATAATACTGCTATGGGGAGGGTAGTGTGTGCATGGGCCATAACCCAGTCATGTAGGGGTTGACATACCACATGTGGGCGCACATGGGACCATATCTCACAGGTATGTGTATACAGCTACTAGATGACTACTTCCCTGTACAATCATGTTGCACAGCTGGCATGTGCACCACATAGTCTGACATGCTGACAGATACAGGTGGCTAGTATCTGCAGTGAATGACATCTGCAACTCATGTGTTTGGGGCCCTTTGGCTGTGTGCTGGATGGGGCAGGCCCGAATGGCTCCTTGTCACGGTCACCCTCTTCCACACATCTATGTAGCATGCTGTGTCTGCAGGTTATCCATCGGTCATGTGGCATTGACTGTTGCTACATTTCTGCATAGCGGGGGGATACCTGACTGTATCTACATTCCTAAACAGGAGCAGGGGGGCACACCTGACTGTTGCTATAAGTGTACGTTGGATGGGGGGGGGCACACCTGACACTTGTACACATTTGCTAGTACTGTACTAGTATGTCAGGCACTCCATTTCAGTGTGTAGTCTTACCTATTGTGCTTGGTTAGAGGCATACCAGTGTACTACAGATTTTAGCTTTAATTACCAACATATTAGTTTCTGACTTCCTAGCCTTCACGACCTACATCCAAATGCCTGGCCTGCTGTAGTCTGTCTGTGTAGGTCTGTGGGAGGGGTTACCCATAGGGCACATTCACAGCATTTGTTGGTGTTGGCCTACACCTGTCCAGCTGCTTGAGACTTGTGTGGATCTTATGGACACACATGATGCTCAGCCCATGACCTCCAGTGGGTTTTGTCACCCTGTGTAGTACTGGCTGCTATCATGACTCCAGTATGTGTTACAGATGTCATGGTGCCACTATGGGTGTTTACTGTCTGCTGCCTTAACATTCGACCACCCAATTCCCTTGCATGCTCACATTCATACCATAGCTACAGGTAGCAACACATTCTACTACATTTGGCAATTGGAAGGTTAATTGACTTACCTTGAGGGTGTGCCAGACTTGAGGATGGTGCTGGAGGGCTGCCTATGTCAGATACACAAAGTACACTCCCTATACATGGCTGAGCACAGGTAGTGTCATATTTGGCATCCCTTTTACTGTCTGTGCGAGTCAGAGAGGGTGACATTTTCTGGGTCCCTACTGTGTCAGTGCATATGTTATGCGTTGCCTCTTTGCCAAGGCCAGGTCATACTGGGCATGCCTCTTTCTGCCTGTTGGGTTAGGCTCAGGTTGGTCCTTCTCCAAGTCACTCTGTGCCTGTACAGGCCTTGGCATTGATGGGGAGCTGTGTGGCCCTGTCCCATGCTGTTTCTGCTGCAGCTGTTTCCACAGGATCATATTGTGCAGCATATAACATACCATAACAATTTGGGTGCATGTAGCTGGTGAATACTGCAAGGCTCCACCAGATGTGTCCAGACACCAGAACCGTGACCTGAGCATCCCAAACACATGCTCTATTATATGTCTGGCCTGTGCGTGTGCCTCATTATGACATTGTTGTTCAGGTGTGTGTGCATTTCTGATGGGTGTCATCAGCCATGGCTCCAGTGGTTGCCCAGCATCCCCCACTAGGTGACCATAGGGGATGTCCATATTGGCAAAGCTGTGGTACAGCTGCATCAGATGCCACATTTATGAATCGTCATAGCTTCCAGGGCAGCTAGCACACACATTCATTATAATGCCCTGGGCATCACATACGACCTGGCAGTTGATGGAGGGGATGCTCCTGCGGTTGATGTAGGCCCTACCCTGCTCACTGGGTGGTGCTTTGATACATATGTGCGTGCAGGCTATAGCACCCACTACCCCAGTGTAGTCTGCTATTTGGTGGAAGAGACGCATATTGTTGGTCAATACCTCACGTGTATTGAGGAAATATATGTGCTCACTGGCATGTGCTGACATGGCATCCAGGAACTGGTGGAATACTCTGGATGCTGATGCCTGTGAGATCCCCATGATATCCCCAGTTCTGCTTTGGGCGGTACCTGTGGCTAGTATACCTAGGTCTACACATACCTTGATATCCACTGGGATGGGTTCCCTTCAGCCTGTTTGATGTGTCAGGTGTGGCCAGCACAGCAAAACAATCTGCTGTAGGAGGTCTCTGTCCACCCTGTAGCGCTCCACTATCTCCAGCTCATGTAGCCCCTGGTAGGTTACTCAGAGTCTGTACACTCTTCTCTATCTCCTCACTGAGGGATGTTCAGCAGCATTCACATCTTCACCACCCTCAGCCTCTTGCACATGTTGGCCTATGTTGCCTGCTGCAGCCCTTCTCATTTCGTAGGATTGCTTGTTAAAATTTCCCCGCATGTATACACCTGTGGTGTAGAGTGTGGAAAAACCAGAGGGGAAGGTGTTTGCTTAGTTTATAGTAGTGTTCTGGGCTGGGCTGGTCTGCTGCCCCTGTAATCGGTTGATTCTGATACATATCATCTGTCAGCTGAGCTAGTTCACCTTGATTACTCTCCTACTGCTGTTGTCCCTCCCAATTGCACTAGGCAGGTATAGACAAACCCCTAGCTTAGCCATGCTAAGCTAGGAGCAATCCCGAGCCACAGGGCTCCAATCCAGATACAGTATGCCTGACACCCCCCCCCATGAATTCACCTATATCTGAGTCCTGCACCCAGCTATCTATACACTTACACTCTTGGGACCTGCCTCACACCCTGGGGATAACCTGGATACACTATCCTTTACCTCATTTGCATAGGATTGCCTGCTAATGCATAGTTACATGACCCATACTGAGCCTCCCCAAAACTAACCACTGCTTACTGTCGGGCAAACCCGCACACAGCTGCTTAAAAGTGCCTTAATCACACCATATCCAATGCCCTTGTTCTACCCAGCAACAAAACAACCAGCCTCTGCAAGGCTAGAAACCAGGACCCTACACACCGCAGCCGATGTGCTTTACCACTTAGCCATTGCAGAGATACAGACATTGGATGTTATCACATACATATCATCCAGCACAGGCATTCAACAGTATAGGACATGTATTCCATCACATAGATGTATGTGCGTTAATGTCTATATATATATATATATATATATATATATATATATATATATATATATATATATATATATATATATATATATATATATATATATATATATATATATATATATATATATATATATATATATATATATACACATATAAATATATATATATATATATATATATATATATATACACATACATAGATGTAGATTATATATCTCAAGAACAAACCTCGTGACACCAAAGCATTAGAAAAGAATGAAAAGGAAACCACCAGCAACTCCTGTATTATGTACTGGTGTTAATCCCAAGGCAAGTGTGTTTCTGTGTGACACACGGGTTCAGACTGTATTCAGGGTAATATTAGGGTTGCTGACTTTACTCACCAGGCCTATTGCCAAATGTATGGGTATGTCTTGCCAACCCAGTCTCTTGGCTGATTGTGACATTTATGGCCACTATATAGGGAAACAACAAAATATGCTCCTCAACATGTCCAGTGGCTAGCCACTCACAGCCACCAACACATAGGATATGACTGACAAACACACACCTGCTATGTCTTGAAACAGAACTCCTACCTGACTACCTTAACAGACAACAGCATTACACAGTTACAGAATGCGCTATCGAGATTACTGGGTCACAGCAATCGCAGAGGTGTATTCCTAGGTGGGTGACATCATCAGCCTTGCCAAAGTTGAGTATAGGAATTGTATGGAGTGTGAGTACTCTAAAAAGCATTGCTCTGTCCACCGGCAGGCGGACACACACACTTAGCATGTCTGGGATTAGAACACCGACCTACCTACTTTATCACACTACAGCATTATGCAGTTACAGAACTTGCTATCGAGATTACTGGGTCACAGCAATCCCAGAGGTGTATTCCTAGGTGGGTGACATCATCAGCCTTGCCAAAGTTGAGTATAGGAATTGTACGGACTGTGAGTACTCTAAAAACATTGTTCTGTCCACCAGCACACACACACACACACACACACACACACACACACACACACACACACACACACACACACACACACACACACACGCACACACACGTGATGGGATCAGAACACCTGCCTATCTACAGATCACTATTACAGTACTATGCAGTTACGAGTTATTAGAACAGGGATTAGAACACCAACCTAACTACTTTATTACACTACAGCATTACGCAGTTACAGAATGTGCTATTGAGATTACTGGGTCACAGCAATCCCAGAGGTGTATTCCTAGGTGGGTGACATCATCAGCCTTGCCAAAGTTGAGTATAGTAAATGTACGGAGTGTGAGTACTCTAAAAAACATTGTTCTGTCCACCAGCAGACAGACAGACAGACACACACACACACACACGTGATGGGATCAGAACACCTACCTATCTACAGATCACTATTACAGTACTACGCAGTTACGAGTTGTGCCACAGAGATTACACTTTCCAAGGCAGTCATCATGACCTTCGAGGATTGCGGACATCAACAGGGATGCTGACAGTTAAGATGTACATAGCTGTGAGCCTGTGTGTTGAATGTAGGAGTCCATCCCGAACAGGAGTATGCCCTTCTGTGGAATGGACGACTACTATCAATATACAGGGTTACAATCGCCATGCTCATACACATAGAAGCACATAACTTACACAAGGTGTTAGTGGGCATGCTCATATACTTAGTAGCAATGGGCTGTTTGGAATGCACTATGAGTCCAAATACACAAGTTATACTGGGCATGCTCATACACTTAGTAGCATAGGGCTGTTAAGGATGCATTCTGATTCTAAACACAGAAGGCCACAGTGGCCATGCTCATACAGTTAGACATACAGAACATGTTGTAATGGTCTCTGGTGTTAGTAGTTGTCATTGTTAGCAGGAACGCTGCTCTACATGTATCTGACACTGGTCATCTACACAACATCTGCTGCTGTCCATCACCTAAGATGTATCAGTCTATACCAAGCACAATACTACCACTCGCAGTGATTTCATGCTAGGAATAGCAACTGCTTGACCAACACAATGAGCCAATGTCCTGCTGTAATTACGAGGTTGTCCAGTGTCTGTCAGTCTGGGATGACATGACTGACAGAAGACAAGCCTTTGTCACAGATCACATGCATCCATGATTCAAGGGAGTGGTGATAATACCTTGTTTGCATTTGCCCATATAGTGCCATTCCAAGGCAAATGACCTAAACACAGGATAACGCCGTGACACCTAGAAGACAATTGCATTGCATGCTTATGCTGACCAGTGCTAGATGTGTTGCTGTCACAATCACAGCTGCTCACTGTTGAACCTACAATGGGGAGTGCTGACATCTGTGCAGTGAGGAATACCTGGCTGAAGGCTCTGTTGTGCACAATAGCACTACCACCATATAACACAGAACCAGACATGTGGGCCATGACACTGGTACGGGCCACTCCAGGTGGTGGTGTCCCCACATTCATAATGGCTACTCACATGTACAGACCAGTACTCCAACATAAGTCATCGCAGATGAGCCAGGTGCAGGTCACAGTGTCAAAAGCTGCATTCTAGGATGCAATCCTCAGACACCACCATGTCCTCAGACCACCAACACACATCCATACATGTGGTATGACATGTAATGGTACAACACCAAGTAACCTTTGACTGGTGGACTGTACCTAGCCCTACAACAACTGTGCAGAGTACCCATGTTCTGACACAGTTGCATTATGTGTTATGCAATGCAATGTTACCACTGTTTGTAACCAGGTCAGCTGTACACATACCAGGGTCCCTTGGATATTGACAGCATTAACAGATGACTGTTGCTGTGCACTATTCAGTGTGTACACAGCCTGACATGAAGCTATGATTGCACGAGATGTTTATGTGGGGAGCAATTTATTTTGACATTTGTGTAGGATATAACCTGGAATGTAGACAGGTCCCATGCAACCTGTATGTATGGCATTAGAGAGTGCAGCTTATACCTGCATAGTTGTTATTACAGGGGCTCTGTAGTGTACATGGATATATGAATATGTACCTTTTTTGGGGGGCAGTGCATTTATGTTATCCAAGACCTTATCTGGCTGAACAGGTGCTATTTCCATAGGTGCAGTACTTCTCATGACATAGTGCTGTGAAGCACAGCAGGTCTTGTTGTTGCCATTATGTTTCATGACACAGCTATGGAATCCTCTGTGTTTGGCCTCATAATATGTGGATGAGTAGTTTCACAGTAGCTTTGCGTGGCATTATATGGTGTATCTGCATCTTACTGAGGCTGACCATGGATCAACTTCCACTCATGTGTTGACCCTTGCAACAGTTACTACCTTCTGTGGTACAGTTTAAGGCAGGGTACCACCCGTTTGCCTTCATGGTTGTATTTGTTTGAATCCTGTTTCTGTTTCAATGGCATGATCAAAGCACATATGTGAGTGCCTAAAGTGCATTTGTGTAGGACCCAGCATTTGCACATGCATTGTACATCTGCATGGGTGCCATGACAGTCACCACTTCGCTCTTAAGGAGCATAACATTGGCTTTGAAGACCGACCATGTGTGGCATACTGTTAGACCTGTTGGTGTGACTATGGTGATCCAGGTCATTGGTGTTGATGACATCCAACATGCATTGAGCACGTGTTGGTACATGATGAGTCTTCCCAGTTCATAATGGGATAGCTGAGTGGCCATGATTATGGTGTCCTGTCTCACAACTGGTATTCCCCATTACAGCACAATGACAGATGGGATTTCTGAGGCATGGTGGATGATCTGTCACAAGGTGCAATTTGGATTACACTTTGGCACAAAGGTAGTTGCTCAGCATAATGCATCTTACGTTGTGCAAGTGCAACATGCGTGGGGGTGTACTTATCCCTCAGGAAGTTGGACACACCTGTGACCCATGTGTTTCAATAAAGGATGTTGGGCAAGAGGTGAGGTATGTGCTATAACATGGTCATGCAGGGGTGCTCTCCAAAGCGTTGAACCATATCTCAATCACTGCACAGATATGTTCTCCACATTTCAGATTGCTGTAAGTGAGTCCATATTGAGTACCTGATTTGTATCATTGAGTAGCAAGACCCACAGTTTATTTCTTGGCTGTCCCTGTTGCACCAGTGGATTTTCACTTGAACCTGGCATGATGAGGGCATTATAGGGGAAGCATGGGCTGTTGACAGTATCCAGATTCTCAGTGGTGACAGGTGCAGGCCCTGTCTGGCAAAGCATCATGGTCTGTCAACCATGTTATCCCAGGCAGAGAGATGCTGGATACTCTTTGAATTACACCAGTACATTTCACGATTGTGGAATACAATCCTTGTCCCTTTACTGCTGCATCATTCTAGCCACTGGCAGAATGCTACCCAGGACTTGGGACATACCCGCATGGGTTACATGAGCTGACAGTTCCTACATGTGTTTCCATGCAGTCCAGGCTACTGCATCACAGGTCCTGCACAACAACATAGCAGATGCCAAAGACATGTGTATAGTTCTAAAGGTGGTCAGGAGTGTATGGGTATGTGGATAATCATGGCAGACAGACAGTTGACAGTATGTTTGCCCTTATATAGCTTGGAGTGTAACATAGTGCTAGGGTTTGTGTTCACAAATGAGTACTGTTGGCCATGTTTCCATCCACGTGTCCTGAGGTGTGACACAATTATGCAAACTATGTCGTACAGTCTTTGTATTCTGTTGTCTGTCTATTCCAACTTGGGAGGCCTCTTGTTTGGCCAGATACTTAAAGGCCTCTGTGGATGTGTGTGATATCTGGTGGAATGTGTGTGTGTCCTTACTGTGTTCTGGTAAGGGTATGTGTTGGTTGTGGTGATGAGATGCATGTGTTAACCTACACCTCTTGACTGTCTAGTCCAGTCATGGGTGTAGTATGAACTGCCTCCAAGATCACCCCTGAAGGTGCATCCCAGACAATGTGTGAGGTGTGGTGTTAGGTGGGTTTGGCAGTGTACATGGCATAGAGATTGCATTCCCCCAGGATGGCCACATACACAAAGCTGACATTAGTAAACACCAGTAGCTGAGAAGTGAACATGCCTGTATGAGCATTAAGTACTACAAGTACCACGTGCTGTATTTAGTATACTTACTGCTTATGAAGATGTTTTAGACAGTGATGCTCACATGTAAATATTTGAGTTATGGATGTGGCAGCACTTGCTATTACAGAAACATGGTAGCTACCTTTAGTAGCACTCCCCCTCTGAGGGCCACATCACATCCTGATAGTTGATTACAGATAATGCAAGTGTGAACAGGGCTGTATCCTTGTCTGGGTATATACTCATATACCCAGCAGAACCATGAGCTCTGTTGGGCACAGACACCCACTCCCCACACAGAGTCAAATATCAATAGACTCTGCTGCCACTATCGGCATGATCAGGATATAATCAGATAGTGTACGCCATCACCTATGAAGCAGCTATTACACATGGGCAGCAGTTTCCTATATCTTACACGCCTACTGCAGATGTCACACTGGAGTTAAAGATGATATGCACCCTGTTTCATTACCAGTACTGTCAACATATTTCCAAGCAGCTGTTAGTCTGGCAATGAGAGGTTAGGCTACACAAATCTACATGTTCAACTAGTGTGTATCTACTGTCAATATCGACTCTATATAGATGTGCACATAGCCACTTGGCACAGCCCTGTAACAAGGGTCAGTACACATTTGCAGAACATGTACACATGCACAGTTGTCATTGCTTGCAAACAATAGTAGAGAGGTGGATATTAGGCAAGGTGAACTTTTAGGCAAGGCTCATAAGACAAACTCACCACCATACGTAGCACAAGTTACCAGAAACTGAGGGTATTGCTACTCAATGGCAGAAGTCTAAACCTCAAATTGCACACACTCGAGGCACTCCTCAGTATGGAGAACATCGATACCTGTGCAGTAACAGACATCCGATTTAAGGCTCCAGAGAGCACCCCAGCACCACCAGGCTATAACTCATACCACACCTTTCAGCCATAGAACCCGGACTGGAACATAAAAGGCGGGGGTGTATCCATATTCATCAAGGATACTCACATCTCCAGGTTAGTGGCGCAGCACGATGCATCAGAGATCATCCAAGTGCAACTGACAATGGGCAACACTGCAATCCAAATTTTAGCTTGCTACAGATCACCCACCATTACCCAGGACCCAGATTCCGCATTTCCTGGGACACTGGGAAATATGCGGGTCCTACCAAACACCCTAATACTGGGTGATTTCAACTACCCAAACATTAACTGGGAGAACTACTCGAGTACTAACTCCCTTGCCCAGTGCTTCCTAGACTTTCTCAACTTAAATGCCCTGGAACAACTGGTCTACACCCCCACCTGAGGGAACAACATATTGGACCTGGTCATCACCAACATGGACGACCAGTGTTCCACACCTGACGTCAACCCCTCGCTGGCTAGATTAGACCATAGACTAATCACTCTGGATATTCACATTCTGCCCACAACCCCAAACAAGGAAACCACCATGAAAATCTTTTCCAAAGCAGACTTCACATTGCTTATGCCCGAGGTGGAATGGTTCACAGCCCCCACGCCAATGGACAATGCTGTCCAAGATGCTGAAACCTATACAAAAGCACTCTATGATCATCTGCAGGAATGCACGGATCATGCTATCCCAAGTCTAACCTAGACTCACTCCTCCAAGAACAGGAAACCGGTCTGGTGGACCCTTGCCATACACAGGCTCTACAATAGTAGGAGGTAATTACTACAGATAAGAATGAAATCCCTTGAAGGACAGACATCCCTAATCAGTATCAGCAAGAAACTATGATCCCTCATGAAATCATCCAAGGCTAGCTTCAAAAGACAATTTCCCAAGGACCCTACAGACAACCACAAAGCGTTCTTTAGCTATGTCAAGAACCTAAGTGGGAACTTTCAGATCTGCTCAGAGTTGGTGCAGACAGGCACAAAATACACTGAATTGACTGATATTGACAACATTTTGGCAGACAGGTTCAGTACAAACCTCACACCCCTCTCAACCCCTAAATGGCCCTTAACCATACCAGAAGAATGTACGGCCCCGGAAATCACCAACACACAGGATAAAACAGCCCTATCCAAAGCCACAAATACAGCCTCAATGGGACCGGACAGTGTCCCAGGCTGTGTCTTACATGAGCTCCAAACGAACTAACCCCTCACCTAAACACACTGTTCAAACACAGACTCTCTACAGGCTACATACCCACAGAGTGGCACACAGCAACAGGTATCCCACTCCACAAAGGTGGCACCACAACGGACCCTGGGAACTATTGCCCTATAAGCCTGACTAGCCTGGTCTGCAAGGCTATGGAGCACATCATCATGGAACTAATTAACAAAGACATTGGGAACCTCCAGACACTCGACCCAACCCAGGTCTGCTTGATTGAGTGCAGATCATGCCTACTGAACCTGTGTGATGCCTTACAGTCACCTAAACTTTAGGTGTGGGGTGTGGTAGTTCACACATACTACCTGGACCTCACCAAGGATTATGACACCAATCCCCACCCAGGTATTGTTTATAAACTCACTAGCCAGTACATACACCCATACATCACAGGTTGGGTTGCCAACAGGCTTACACACAGAACCCACATGATAAGCCTAGCAGCCTCCAGGTCCAACTCTTAACCTGTCACAACTGGTGTCCCACAGGACTCAGTCCTGGGACCCCCTACTGTTTGCCATATACTTCTCAGAGGTACGGGCAAACACAAGTGGACTACAGCAGACCATGTTTGGCAATTACCGCAAACTGGGAGCCATAATTGACAGTCCAGCTGTCACAGACATCCTTCAAGAGGCCTCACATAGACCAACACAGGGTGTCACAGTCATGGCCTCCAGCTAATAGCCACAAACTGCATGGTCATTCCATGTTGGGAAAACTAAACACCCACATATTAACACATGAGTGGCAGCCACTTTAATACAGATGAGGCAATGGGTAGGTGGGGACCATTAGATAGTGATCTCTCCTTTGACAATCATATCTCCAAAGTAATTAGGCCATCGTTCTATGTAGGCCATCTGATTACTTAAGGGTTCGCATCTAGACACACTGAGGTTATTGTGCCCCTTTACTCATCACTCATCAATCCCATCTTCGAGTATGATAACCCATTTGGGATGTACCTCAGAAGACACATCCAACAGCTGGAGGGTCTACGAACATACCTCGCCAAGAGCATTACTGGCCTCAGACATGTGTCCTATGCTGCCATACTGCATGAACTCTTGCATTACACAGTGGCATCTCGTTTACTCAGAGATGATCTTTGCTGCCCAACAAAGCCATGTCCAAGTCAGGCTTAATGGATATGCTCTACCTATGGGAATCCATGTCACAGTGAGCCACACACTGTAATGAGCTAAACCTTGCCACAACCATAACTGGAAGACGCTGAAGTGACAAATTCCTGTCACAGGTACTCCCCATGCTTTGGAACTACATCCCTGATGACATTATATGGAGCCCCTCACTAACACTCCAGGGACACCTTGCAGAGTGGATGGGGAACAGTGGGTACACCCCAGGGATCCCACAATTGGCTCTGGTCCACAGAGGGACAGTTAGTTAATCAATGGGGTGGCAACAGCTGACACATTTCGGCTAGGCATATGAATGGCCTCAGGCAGTTAGCCAAGTACCTACCTATGTACCTATGAACCTATACATGCAATATCAGCACATGCTGATAGTTTAATTTAGTGTTCAGGTGTTGACTTACCTTGACTTACCTTGTGCCAGTAGTGGTGGTGTGTGCAATAGTTGAGGGCTGCCTATGTAGTATGCACACAGTAGATTACCTATACATGACAATTTATAGGTAGTCTTGTGTGTGTACCATCCATGCTTACTGTGTGCGCAGGTGGAGAAGGGTGTCAGTCCATAGGTGCCTACACTGTCAGTGTGTGTGCTATACGTTCTCTCTTTGCCAAGGCATGGGCATACTGGGCATGCCTCCATCTGCTTACTGGGGCTGGCTCAGGGTGTTCGTCGTCTGAGTACCTCTGTGCCTGTGGGGCCCTTGGCAACAGTGGTGGGCTGTGAGGGCCTTCACCATTCTGTCCCTGCTGCAGCTGTTTCTGCAGGATCATATTGTGCAGCACGGCACATACTATGAAGATGTGGGCACACATGCCTGAAGGGTACTGCAAGGCTCCGCCAGATATGTCCAAGCAATGAAACCGTGATTTCAGCATCCCAAACACACACTCTATGATGATTCTGGTTTGTGTGTGTGCCTCATTATGGTGTTCTTGCATGGGTGTGTGTGCATTTCTGATGGGAGTCATCATCCATGGTTCCAGTGCATAGCCAGAATTCCCCACCAGGTGGCCATATGGGATGTCCCCCCTGGCAAATGCCTGATACAGCTGTGAGGCATGCCAGATGTGGGAGTCATGATAGCTACCAGCACACACATACATGATAATGCCCTGGGCATTGCACATGACCTAGCAGTTGATGGAGGGTATCCTTTGCAGTTTATGTAGTGCCTGTCCTGCACAGCAGGTGGTGATTTGATGTGTATGTGCGTGCAATCTATTGCACCCAGTACCTTCGGGTATTCTGCCACACGGTATAAGACACGCATATTGCTGGCCAACTCCTCCTGTGTTCAAGGGAAGTATATATGCTTATTGGCATGTGGTAACATGGCATCCAGGAACTGGTGGAGTACCCTGGATGCAGATGCCTGTGAGACCCCCAGGATATCCCCAGTTGGTCTTTGAAAGGTACCTGTGGCTAGTATTCTCAAGCTTACACATACCTTTGTGTCCACTGGGATGGGTTCCCCTCTGTTATTTCTCACTCTGAGGTGTGGCCAGCACAGCTCAACAAGTTGCTGTATGGTGTCCCTGTCCGCCCAGTAATGCTCTACTATCTCCAGATCATTTAGCCCTTGGTAGGTTACCCTTGGTCTGAACACTCTTCTCCTCCTCCAGTGCCTGAGGTGGTTGTCAGCATCATCCTCCACAACACCTTCAGTCTCCAACACATGCTCGTGAATCAAAACTATGGCAGCCCCTAACATATACATTTTAAAAGTTTCCCACCTGTTTACACCGATGGTGCAGAGTGTATGGGAATACACAAGTGTGTGTGAGGTGCTTACACACTTTATACTATTGTGCTATGGATGCTGCTGATGTCATTGGGTGTGTATGTGCAATTCCAGCTGCAGGGTATCTTAATTATGGGTTTTACATCGAGTACTGCAATTGTGGGGCCTTTGGTGTTGAATTATGCTTGCCTGCCGTGATTTATCTGTTGCCCTTTATTTCACTTTTCAACCCAAATCCCCTCCCATTGACAGGCATGCATCCAGCTGCCGGCTTTCTTGTTTTGTACTTTCCCTACCCAGGAATGTGTTACGAAATGTGTTATGTAGCTGATCTACTGCAATTTTGCTTTGTTCTGCTGTGACAGTTCTGTTTTCTTTGCAGTACGGCACCTCCCCTTTCCTGTTCTGCAGGTAGCTGCTAGCAGCGTTGTTAGCTGTTGCCAATGGCCAATTATGGGTTCCTAGGTGTTAATTACTAATTTGCACTCCTATTTCCATGCTGCAGCATTTCCTTATCTTTTTCCTGTATCCTTCCTGTTTCCACTCTGGTGCGTGCCGCGCACAGCCATTTACCGGGTTTACAGTGCATTTTCATCCATGTTCACATGCACATTCGGTTACCTTGTGTGCTATCAGCTAAGCAAAGCTATGGCTACTTCAACACACCCCTATCCTGCAGCTTTGTTTAGCAACAGGCAAACCAGGTTAGCAATTCTCCAATGTGCTTATAGCAATTGTGGCACACCTCTCTCTTGATGTCATTTTTATCTCAAAGGCTCACCTCGGTGTCATAACGCTACTCTGTTTTGTGCATCCTTACACCAGCGGGAAATCTGCGATTCACTATTACTCCTCTCATTTGCATGGCATTGCCTATTAATTCCTAGCTACTGTGCATAACATTGTCACTGCCCCTTAGCAACCCTTGCACCATGAGTATGGTGTAGCATGCCTGCCACTGACTATTATGGGGAAATCGTGATATGTGTTTCATTGCAGTTTTATTCTATATTTTTATATATTCCTTGCGATCCCCTTTGCGCACCGATGCCCTGCGCTTTAACTTCACATTAGTGTGGACATAATATTAAATGTTCTTTTTCATATTTTGTGCATGTTGTTTTATGCCAATGGCTATATATTTAGCTATTGGCATATATTAACAGTATAATACATGAGCCGTCATGGCTCCGATTTTATGTTTGAGAAATGTAAACCATTTTTTTCAGTTTACATTTCTGCATGCTTACACTATACCCGCACCACTTCCTGAATCACTATATACCTTCATTTGCATGCTACACTGCTGCACATGGGGTGATTAGCATACAGGCACCGGGAGCTGTGTGGGCGTAGCGTACGCAGGTAGTGCATGTGGAAACAGCTCATACCTGAATCTCTCGACGGCCATATTTGGTGATAGATCGCCGACGCTACGCCTGCACCTGGCGCAAGCTTCATGAATCCCGGGGACTGTTCTTGCAGAGGTCAGAGCAATCAGTAAAACTGTTTTCCTTGTTAAGAACCTCAAGTTAGCTATGTTAGCTGGCTCAGATGGAGCAAGTATTAGCTTCCCTAGCACAAAATAAAGATCCCAAGGATGGTCAATCTATTTTCTTGGAGGCCTCTTATGCAAAACACCTTTCAAAAACATTTTGACACGATGCTGCAATGAAAGAGGAGGATCCATGGGCAGACATGCTGAAATGGCCAATAAATGAACCTTGATAGAGGTGTAAGAAAGGCCAGAGGATAGCAGTTCACACAAATATTGTAAAACCAGAGAAAAGCTGACCCTGAATGGGTGATGATTATGTTTTTGGCATGAACTACAAAACTTTTTCCATTTGTTGATGTATGATTTTCTAGTAGCAGGTTTTCATACCTCCATTAGTTCCTGCTGCACATCCTCAGTAAAGAGGTACCTAAAAGGAATTAAGACCCTATTACCAAAGCAGACAACTGAAGCTGATTGGTGTCTGGTTTATCAAACACCTCTGTTCTTGTGTGAATAGATCCAGTCTGTGAGGGAGCTTTTAGTAATTCCACCAGACTATTTCCAAAAGAAGGGAACTTCATGGTTGCTTGGACCAAAAGGGAGTCACCATGATGATCTTGGGGGACTCCTTCTGAATTTTCAGAAGTACTCTAGGGTGGAAAAGCATACAGCAGTATTCCTGTTTAAGGAAAAGGAAAAATCATGTGCCTTTCAGGCCTTCTTGCTTGGAGTTGTGGAGCAGAATTTTGCCAGCTGATTGCTCAGAGAGGAGACAAAGAGGTCTGCTTGAAGAACTCCGCACAGATGGATCAAATATTGGAAGACCCCCAATTTTGTTTCCATTCATGAGGGTCTGCCCTTGTCATGCTCACATTGTCTGCCACACAATTTAGCTCTGACAGAATGTATGATGCCTATAGAATGAGATTGTGCTGTGAAGCTATATCCCAAGCTAACATGGCTAGCCTGCAAATGGTGCATGACCTGGTTCCCCTCACTTGCTGATGTACCATATGATTGCGGTATTGTCTGTTACAACTTAAAGAGGTTGTTGGGACCAAAGATGATTCAGAGTCAAGAGCTTTGATCAGGGCAAGCATGTCTTTTATATTTATGTGCTTGCATCTGTCCTTGATGTCCCACACACTCTGCACTTTTATCCCTCTTGAAACTGCTCCCCAAGCAAAGTCAAAGGTATCTGTGGTGACTGACTGCTTTAGAACAGGGAGGGGAGAAGGGGAGACCTGGATTTAGGGATATCTGTTGTCTCCAATAAGTGATATCTCCTCTGACAGACTCCAGCACTGGGATTTGGAAAGATAAAGAGTGTTGATGCTGGGACCAAAGAGATTTCAGATACCATTTCATCTTTCTCATGTGGAGAAAGGGGTATCAAGAAGCCATGAAACCTAAAGTCCTGAGGTATTATTGCAAACGACTGAAGTCTGAATGAAAAACTCTAGAAAGAGATCTAGATATAGATCAAATTTATTCTGTGGAAGAAAAGCTCTTTGAACTGTGGTGTCTAGTAGACATACCAGAAATCACGTCCTGTGAGAAGTAGTCAAGAAAGACTTTTGAATGTTCTCTTGAAATCCCAGCTTGTGTAAGATACCCCCCCCCCCGAGAGAGAGAGAGAGAGAGAGAGAGAGAGAGAGAGATTCCTGACCCTTTGAAAAAGATTCTGCAAACATAAATAAGTTGTCTAAATATTGAAAAATGCATATACCCTGTAATGAGCTCTAACTGGAGCTAGACACTTTGTGAACAACACCCTTGGTTTATAGGCAAGTACTAGGCTAATTGTTCTTGTGGGCCATTTTAAGCTTAGTCAATTTCTCTAAAGGTGAGACTCAGACTTGTATCTTTTAAGATAAAAACCTTAAGCATTAGGCCAACCAGTCCAAAAAGTAAGGCAAAGAATTGATAATGTGGTCCAGACACACAAAACCTAAATCTAAATCTAGTGTTACCGGGTAACTTCAATGAAGAAGAAGAGGTAACAGGTTGTGAAGGAGCTTCATTTTGAAATTGGGCACTTTCACAAGCAGGTTTAGAAAAGAAGGACCCAGAAGTGGTGTCTATGACTTTCATTCTATAGCACTAAAAACATCCACAAATAAAATCCATTTCCCACCTGTATCATACCCTGTGACAGCATGTGATGAAGGACAGGTGGAAATAAAATAATCTGGTCAGGAGGATGAGGAATTACTCCATGGAAAGGATGAATTTCCAGTTTCTTCAGAACCTATTTGTCTGAAAGTAACTGTTGCCAAAAAGGAAAGTGTTGATTTATACTTTTTGGAAGACAAAAGGGGGTACCAGGGTGGGTGGTGGTGTGGGGGGGGGGGCAAAGTTCATTCTGACTTATTGGACTGTCCTTGGTTTTTGGAGTTTTGAGAATTCTTCTTGGAACCACCTAGACAATTTTTCTTAAACATCTGTTTATCTGCATTTTGTAGAGACTGATTACCAAAACTGGATGAGGAGTTTGAAAATTTCTTAGAAAATTTGGAAAAGGAGGGATGAAAAATCTTGAGTGTCCTTGTATCAGTTTAGTCCTTTCATCACATGTCTTGATTACCTCTGCATTAGAGGGCCCAAAACTACATCTGTATCCAAAGGAGAATTTAAAATCTCATTTTTAACATCACCTGGGAAGTTCTGAGAATTCAGCCATGCAAACCTCCTCAAAAATGTACAAGTGGCCATACCACTTGAAGAAGTATCAACAGAGTGAAACACATGCTGTATACAATGAGTAATGACTTGAGCAATATAAGAAATTACATCATTTAAAGGAGATGTTTCCCTCACAAAAAGAAACCACAGATAAAACATTCCTCATACTTTCATAGTTAGTCAGAACAAACCTTAACATGAGTCTGACATTTCAAAATTCTGAAAATCAGAGTTGCAGAAGCATACCCTTTTTTCTTCATACTTACCAGTAATCTTCCCATCCTTATCAGAAGCAGTAGAATTGGAATTAACTAAGTGTTTAGCAGCGGAAGAATTAACTAAAAGTATAGCTGCTGGATCAGGTTTGGGAAAAGTATATAAAACATAAAAGGTTGAGGAACTTCATACATTATATTTGCCTTTTTAGGAGCAGCTGGCTGACTATCAGGAAAATTGCAGGCAGTTTCATACACATTCTCTAAGTCAGATAAACTGGCGGAATGGGTGCTGGTTCAAGAAATTCCTTCTGTAATAGTTCATAGCATTTTCTGAGGGACTGAGAAATTTCAGTATCCTCCCACTGAAAGCACTGACGCATTCTAGAAACAGTCTCAGAGGAAGAGAAATTTCCCACAAGGAGAATCAGAAACAGAGCTCTCATCTGAGTCTGAATCAGAAATCTGACAAAAAATCCTGTATCTGAATCCTCCTGTCCAGATACAGAATTTTAATCTCTTCTGGAAAGGAAGTATCCTTCTTTTGTTTATCATAAACTACCTTACAAGAAGGATCAATAACCTCAATTAAGCCCTGAGCTAGACCCAGTAAACTATTCCTTTGTAATGAAGCTTGAGGTGGAGCAAATACATGCATAGTTTTCTCCTTCTTTTCAACTGGAAAAATGGGGCCAACCATGTTATTAGTTGCAGCAGCAGCTTCCCTAGGGATGTGCACAACATTCTGATAAAACAGAGAAGCCTTCCTTATTCCCTCCCCCAGGACTGGCAAAAGTGGCTCTCCCTTGCCCACTGACGGGACTCCAATAGCCACAAAGGATGCAACTAACACCTGGTCCATAGTGGCTATAAGTGCTACACCAGTAGGATTCAGTGTAAAAGATGAGTGGTCTGAAGAACAACAAATTGCCACAGCAGAGTCACCCACCTGTCCTTGGGGCAAATTGCTAGCATGCTGTGGTGGCAAAGGCTGTTTGTTTAACTTTTCATTTTGTGGCTGAAAGTAAGACTGACCATGGGACCAACAGTTTGTTTCATTTTCAAGCCAAAAATTGTGTCTCTTTCCCAGGGAAAACAATCAGCACATGTCAGTTAAAATAAAAAGTCTTTAAAAGTCACATTTTCCAAAACAAAACACAGTAAAAACACTCTAAAACACTATGCCATCACCACAAAGTAAAATAAACACAATTTCTCCAAATAAAAAAATGTTTTTCAGTTACTTTATACAGCTTTTAAAATGACAGGAAAAAATAATGTTTCTGTTTAAAAGTACAATGCTGTCTCTTGACAGTCCATTAAAACACAAACTCCTAGCTTTGTAACAACTTTCCTGAAGAGGAAAGTATAAATAATAAGCATTATTAAATGGAAGTTTTGTTTTCCCCAAGGGGAACTTATCTGGCCAGTAAATGAAAAGCACAAGCTGACTGTCAATCCTTGAAGCCTCAGAGAGGCCTACACTTCAGTTACAGTAAAGCTCTGAAGGGCTTGGTGCCCAAACATGTCATTTAATCATCTCAGCTCAAGCTGCTTGACAGTTTGGGCTCATGGAAGATGTCGTGATGCTCTGGAAGCTGGCCAACTGTGATATGCTTGGCAGGATATAACCCATAATGCTAAGGCTATTGCAGCAGTGATCAATATGATGACCAGCACCATTTTGTACATTGTGTACTCCATGTCACCACTGCTGCACATCCATTCCACAGATAAGAGTATACTGACAGACATTCCTACATCACATTCTGTAAGTCAGTGGAATTTAGGCATGCGCACTAACATGCTATATGTTGTCCTGTATATTGCCTTGGAGACACAGATGTCACCTATAAGTGGCATACCATGCTATAGGAGTGTTGTTGATCATACACAGCTGTTACATTGTTGAGCAATATGACACATATGTACATGTGGTTTCCTTTAATGACTGTGACAGGTGTGACAAATAGACACTCAGTGCAGAGGCCTGTCTTGTAAGGTTTCTTTGCTGGTATGGCTGCATGTTACATCATGTTTCATGTCCATGTTTTCCTACAAGAGGAACCACAAAAGGATAAACCCCACTTCTGAGCAATGCCAACTACAACAACAGGCACCACTGGAGACAGTCAAGCATGATATGAAAGAAACAGAAGTACCTGCACCACCAATGCAACATACAGCGCAAGACTTCATTTATTCATGACCTGTGGACATTTCATTGTCATCAACAACCAGTTCCATGAGGAGATGTGGCAGGCTGCTCATGATGTATTCCAGGACCAGATGCCGATGATGTTCTAAGAATTCTTTGGTGAAATGGCCACATCATGCATTAAGCATTCCAGGAAGCACTTGCTCACCTTCCCAGGAATGCTCAGTCCTCCAGAGAAGGTATTTTTTATGGGTCTATATCATATGAGTGAATCGCACAAATTGCGAACGCTCATAATATAGAATGCACCGGACCTCGAAGTGTTTTTCTGAGATCGCGGTACAGTGAAGAATGGGATATTTGCCCTTTCCTCACTGTAGTGCAATCTCAGAGTTGGAATATATATTTAGCGGGGGGTGTGGAAGTTCGAGGTCTGATATTATGAGCGTTTGCAATTTGTTTGATTCGCTCATATGATATAGACCCCTTTTTTACCCATAAATAACACATATGTCACCTATATTCCCAGACCACATACTCAAATTTAGTCCCTCCATCAAATCTCCCAAGAACAAGTTCTCAAATAACTATTCAAAGCCAAGCACATTACTTTTAAAGGGCAGAATAATATACCAGGCTGCCTACTGCTCAGTCTGAAACATGACTTGTCAGTCCCCTTCCAGAGGCTAGACCTGGTAAAAGGCTGTGGAGAGCACCCCAGCCATACTGGGTTACACCTCCTTCCACACGTTCAGGCCACAAACTGAAGGCATGAAAGCTAAAGGAGGCAGTATATCAATTTTTATTAAAGATAAATATACTTCCAGATTGGTCAAACAGCATGATTCCCTGGAAATACATAGGTGCAATTAACTGTCGGTAGGACACCTATTCAAGTCATTGTCAGCTACAGGACCCCCTCCATGAATGAGGACACCAACTCTGCCTATTTGGATCTGCTTGAGTCTATGAAGATACATCCGAACACCATGGTTTTGGGTAACTTTAACTACCCATCTATTGACTGGGTAAATTACTCATGCTCAAACTCACTTGCCAAAAGGTTCCTTGACTTTGTTAACTCCAATGCCCTGGACCTGCTGGTTGACTCCCCCACAAAGGGTGCCAGCATCCTGTATCTAGTGCTTACCAGACCACTATAGTACCCCCACTGTGAGGTCTTCCCTGGTGAGCTCTGACAACAAATCAGTCTGTTTGAAGTAGCTATCACACCTGCCCCCCCCCCCCCCCCCAGCAGCCACAAAACTAAGAAAAACTCTCCAAAGCAGATTATAACCTCTTACAGGATGGTATAAATAGCTTTTCTGCACCTCCCCCTCAGACAGAACTGGCAACTACGCTGAGTTCTACACCAGTGCATTATACAAACACCTGTATAACTGCATTGACTCGACCATACCTGATAGGACCAAAACAAGCTCCTCAAGGAAGAGCAAACCGGCCTGGTGGACAACTGCCATTAACAGGCTTTACAATAAGAGGAAGTAATTGCTATCTTAGAGTAAAAGGGAGTGAGCCCTAAACTTGAAACACTCCCTCATCAGCTTAAACTAGCGAATAAGACTTCTTGTGAAGTCCTCCAAAGCAAACTATAAATCCAAATTAGCTTCCTCAACTAAAGGCAACCATAAGGCATTCTTTAGTTACATCCGTAACCTAAAAGTAAAGGTCCAGATTTGTACTGAACTGGTAGTTAATAATACCACATATACTGAGCCTGTGGACATAGCTAACCTGTTGGCTGATAGGTTCTGGGAAAACATCAGCCTCATGTCCTCGCCACATGTACCCCATGACATCCCCGCTACCTATCCCTACCTTGTATCTCTAAAGAGCAGGTCATTAATGCCCTCTCTAAGGCCAGGAATACAGCATCTATGGGACCTGATAACATCTGAGGCTGCATCCTACATGGGCTCCAACAAGAATTAGCAACACCATTAGGTACTCATTTCAATCACAGTCTAAGGACTGGCTTCATCCCAGCTGAATGGAAAATGGCCACCATTATTCCCTTGCACAAAGATGGTGCTTCCACTGATCCCAGGAAATATAGCCCTATTAGCCTGACTTGCCTTATCTGCAGAACAATGGAGCGAATTGTCACAGACTTTATCAACAAAGATATAGGTAATCTCCACACACTTGACCTTACTCAGTTTGGATTTGTCAAAGGGAGATCATGCCTATTAAACCTGGTGGACTTCTTTCAGACAGTCACCAAGGCCCTGGACAAGGGGAAGTCTGTGCATACAGCCTACCTAGACTTAGCCAAGGCATTTCACACTATCCCCCACACAGGCATCATTGACAAACTCACCCAGACAGGTATCAACCCTTATATCATTAGATGAGTCACTAAATGGCTCACTGATAGAACCCATGTAGTCAAAATAAGGGAATCCACCTCCAACAGCAGATCTGTAACCAGTGGTGTTCCACAGGGATCAGTCCTGGGATGTCAACTGTTTGGAATCTATTTCTCCAAAGTAAAAGCAAAAACCAAAGGTCTGTGGCTGACAATGTTTACTGATGACTGCAAGCTGGGAGTGGCCATAGAATCTCCTGATGATGTCAACATCCAACAAGAGGGTCTTACACAAACAAATGACTGGTGCCAAAGTCATGGCCTTAAACTCACTGCAAAACAATGTATTATCATCCCTTTTGGTAAGGGTAATGTTCATGCTAACTACCACATCATTAGCAATGCCTTAAGTACGCACTCAGTGGTGAGAGACCTGGGCACACAGGTTGACAGCAACCTTACCTTTGACCACAATGTCTCCACAGTGGTAAGAAGGGCATTCTATATTGCTCATCTAATAAGTAATGGCATTGCCTCCAGAAAAAGAAGATATAACCTCCCTGTACTCTTCCCTCATCAGGCCAATAATTGAGTACAACACCCCTTTTGGTATGTACCTTTCCAAGCACCTGCAGCAATTGCAGAGGTCACAAAGGTTCCTTACAAGGAAAATTATAGGTCTTCAGCATCTGTCCTATGTGGATCAGCTGAAATCACTGTCACTTTATTCTGTTTCATACAGGCTACTCAGAGGTGATCTCTGCCTTGTGTACAAGGCAATCTCTGATCCTGTTTTATTGGAAATGCTGCACATCCTTAAGCCAAATGATAGATGGGTTACTCACTCTAAAGACCTTAACCTGGTATGTGACATTAATAGAACCTCCTTGAGGGACAGATTTGTCTGTCAGAGGTTACCACATCTTTGGAACAGACTCCTACTTCACGTCAAACAGAGCACCTCATTGGCCCTCTTCAAATGCAATCTGGACAATTGGATGGATAACTGTTAATTCACCCTGAGGTCCCACATGTGTCCCTATTGGACAGGAACAATAGGTGCTGATCGTGGAAATAAGGGTAGAACTTGGCTAGGCTTGTAAGGGCCCTAGGGCCATTAGCCTAGTAACTTCATATGATCCTGTGACCCTGTGAATATTAGCCTTAGCCTATAAACTGGATTCATGCTGAGTGAATGGAGGACAGCAACCATCGTCCCCTTGTATAAAGATAGGGTGCCAATGGAGACAGATAATTACAGACTCACAAGTTTGACCAGTCTTATATTTAAGGCCATGGAAAGGATCATTATGGAATTAATACATAAGGTTAATAAATAAGGATATAAGTAACCTACAAACTCTAGACCCAAGCCAGTTTGGATTTATTAAGGTGAGATCTTGCCTGCTTGACCTATTCAACTTCTTTGAGAAGGTTACTGAAACAATGGATGAACAAAAATCAGTACACACTGCACATCTAGACTTTGCAAATGTATTTGTCACCATCTCCCACTCAGATATCACATATAAGCTCTTACAGCTAAATGTAACTCACTGTATACCTCTTTGTATAGCAAACTGGCTCACAAACAGATCCCAGGAAATTAGGGTTGGTGGCTCCACCTCTTCCAAAACACCTGTCAATAGCAGTGTACCCCAGGGTTCAGTCCTTGGTCCACTCCTCTTTGGCATTTACATATTGGATGTCAAAGTGAATGTTAAGGGTTTGCGGTTCATAAAGTTTATAGGTGACAGTAACTTGATGTCATCATAAACTCCCCAGAGGATACCAAGATAGTCCAACAGAGCCTTTCCCATACTAATAGCTGGTACTAAAACAAAGAATGAGAAGGTCACACAGAGAAACCAATCAGTAAAAACTAAATGAAAACTCCAGCCAAGCTAGAACTTCCACTGAGAGACCTCTCAAACATCTTGAATCAGAGACACATGGAATATATGCAAATGACCCTTATGAACAGCAGGTGTTTCAGCTATATGGTGATTCTGAATGTCCATTACTTTTTTTTGCATATATCCCATGTGCCGCTGATTCAAGAGGTTTAAGAGGTCTCTCAGTGGAAGTTGTAGCTTGGCTGGAGTTTTCATTTAGTTTTTACTCATTGTTTTTTCTGTATGATCTTCTCACTCTATGTTTTAGTTTGTTAGTTGGGATATTTTACAGTCACTCTAATGGTAATGGACATCAGCTGGGTATAACAGCTCTGTGTTTCTTATGGTTAGTCACTCTGCTTGTGCTATGCTGATGAGGTTATAATATAGATGAAATATACAAATCCGTAGTTTATGGGGCTTGGCTTTATTGGCTTCCAATTGTCCATTGTAATAACTTTAAAAATTATGTTATGGGCATTCAGAATTACCATATAGCTAAAACACCTGATGTTCATAAGGGTCATTTATATATATATCCTATGTGCCTCTGATTCAAGAAGTTTGAGAGGTTTCTCAGTGGAAGTTCTAGCTTGGCTGGAGTTTTCATTTAGTTTATACTAATAGCTGGTGTCAAAATCATAGACTAAAACTAAATACCAAGAAATGTATAATCATATCCTTTAATCATGCATAACTTCCATTGTCACAGCCCACTTGTAGTGATGCTAGTGCAAGGCTTTGAACAAAATGTTGTCGACAGTTGTACATCTAGGCATTTATAAGAAAATATTCGGTATGCTGTGAATTGCTTGTTTCCTTCCCCTCCCTGCTACTATGTTGTTAGACTGTGTCGTGTGCATGTGTCTTCCCTGTCCTTGCTCTGCCATGTCTTTTCTCATTTATTTCCTTCTCCTCCTCTTCCTTAGCCACTGAAATTATCTGAACCTCACTTATCTAACTAAGTCTGTTGTAGGAGAATGAGAAGCTTTCTCTGATAGGAAGAAGCACATGGATGTTTTGCAATCCACTGCTGCAGCTAGGTAACATAAAACCTTAGCTGGACACAATTTATTCTGGCTCTTATTCTTACAGAACTGGAATAGATGATGTTGAGGGCATAGCCTGAGTTATAAATTAGACAGTGTTGTGGAAAAACAAGAACTTGTAGAAAAGACAATGCAGATTGTTACAGGAAATACGCTGAGGCAACAAAGCATTTGTCAATAAAAAGAGAAAGTAAACAAAACACAATGCTGTATAACTTTGCAACGTAAAGTTAGAACATTAACTTAGCACGTAGACATGTTAAAACACTAAAGGTACTGCCTTTAGACAGAAAGAACTCATAACTATGGTGAACAGATGGTTTCATATAATGAAAGTAAAATGAGACTTTTACAAGGCTGTTGGATGACTTCGGCCAGAAAAATAAATTGAAAATTAAAAGAGATAAAGAAATGAACGACACACCCAAAAGACTGCCTGAACCTTCTATGCATGTGACAACAGTGAAATACAAAAATACAAAACTGTGCCTGAAAGTTCTAAGTCAATAGAAATCACAAATGAAAAAGAGCAAAGTGATTTAAAGTTAGAACTTGAGAAAATAGAAAAGACACCAAGCACATAGAGAAGCTGACACTGTGCATTTAGCAAATGAAAAGGAAAATTGTAGAAGTTACAAATAATTAGCAGTTCCCTGCTGAGTCACTAAAAGCACAACTTCAGAGGTTGAAAACAAAACCAAGAGTTGTACATAGACTTGAATTCACAACAACGAAGTGGCCCACTTTATAAAAAAAAAAAAATGTCAACGAAAGTAAACAGTTGGCACTGATTGTTGAGGGGGTCAATAAAATACAGAAATGTAGTAAAAGTTACATCCATACCCTTAATCAACACCTACAAGATCTGCTACACAAATGCAAAAAGAGTAAAAGGTTTTGAATGCGCTGCATTGCAGAATGGATAACCAGCGTGTTTCTAAGCTGTTTCAAGAAAAGAAAAGTCTCTTTAAAGATGAAAACTCAGCGAGACAGTGACTGAGATACCGCACATGAAATAAAGCTTCAAACAACCTATGTAACCACCAAGTGGAAAAGTCTGGAAAGGAGAATGATAGGTCTTATGTCTAATGTAACAGAGCAGAAAAGTCAAATTTATATAATTAATAAGAAATGCAGTGAATTACAGAGAGAAAAATCAACACCATGTTAGGCTTGTGAAGTTACAGACAATAAACCTAAAATGAAAAATCAAAAATAGGCCATCCTAAATAAAAATATGTATGGCAACTATGTGCCCCTATCAATACATAATAAGACCAAGGCATCCTTGAGTAATGCCTTGGGTTTAGCCTATAAGGAATTAGAAAAGCAGCAGAAAATGTGTACTGAAATACATGCAGAAATAAAAATAAAAATGTATTAAACAAAATATATTATCTTGAAGTGACAGTTGTCAAAATTGAACTTAAGCATGAGTGAGCAGAAAAAGAAACTTTAAAACATCAAGGAGACATTAAAGCTATGGAAAAGGAACTGAACACTATACATGAATGCACTAAGTCAAAGTTTTTTCCCAGTATAAAGTGGAACGCAAAGTGGGTTAGAGCAAACAGCACAATTGATTAGCCTAGACAGTGTTCTTGCCACTGAGAACTGTGCATGGTACTAGGTGATCCTTGTGCTGCATCTGTGTCCTGATGGTGCATAATCTATGGTGCTACAAACCATACAGCAAGGAATCTGTGGACCACCCAAGATGGTTTGTGGCTGGGCAAAGATGCTTATCCCCACAGGTCTGAGCTGTTGAGTCATCATGTTATTTATTGTCTCTTAGTGACAATTGGGAGGTGTGTGAATGTGCAGTTTTGAGTTAATTTGGGAGGAAGATCCAAACCTACCCTGAGTGGAGGACTCCCTCCTGCTCTATAAAAGTGATTGTCAGATAAAGAGAAATATGGGCCATTCTGCTAGAGACAAGTACTGAGGAGAGACACCTGCATGCAGGGGTCTGTAGAGATGTGAATGAATATGGAGAGACACACAGGCTGTGGCTAATAGGGGTAAAAACAAGTAACAGAGACACAGAGACCTCTGCCTTAAAATTTAGGACCATAAAAGAACTGTAGGCTGTTGAATATTATTTTCTTTTGACAGACCTTTTGAGTTAACATGGCTAAACTGAGTACTTATATTTATCTTTTAATTTTCAAATTGAGGGAATTCACTGCAATTAAAGAACCCTTGAATACAAACAATTTCTCCAGTGGTTGTAGTTGCTGATATTACTATATAGACATATACATAGACATACACACTTGCATACACACGCGCACACACACACACACACACACACACACACACACACACACACACACACACACACACACACACACACACACACACACACACACACACGCACACACACACACACACACACATGCACACAGAGACTTATATATAATATAAATATAAAACAACAACAAAAAGAGCACCCAAAGTAGGCAGTATAATTTCAATGCCTTTAAGAGACCACCAACATGGGAAAATGCAAACTAAGCTTTCCTCTCTAAAACAGAGATTCTTTACTGCATAAACACATAATTAAATGAAAATATTTAAAAAATAAAATGTGGGAATAAATCCCTGAATCACCCAATGAAATTACATCACCGATAAATACTTTACTAGAAAAGCTCACCCAGACTGTGCTACAACTTGCTCTGAGAGAACAGTTAGTCTGCTTTTGCTTTCTTGTATTTTGTATTACTTTATTGTCTTCTATTTTGTATGTTGTGATTTGTTTTCTTGCGTTTTACTTGTATTCTGCTTTTAATTGCATATTAAAACTAGGAAAGATACCACAGCTTTGTCTCTTGTGAGTCACACAGAAACTAGAATAAGTCAATTAAGGAGTCACACAGAAGATAGAACAGATCTATTAAGGTTAATTTTCTGTGAACTGAGGGTAGAGATGGGAACTAAACATTCTATTTAAGGGGCAAAATAAAACAGTTCAAAGCTTTACTGAAAAAGCTCACCCAGACTCTGCTACAACTTGCTGTGAGGGAAAGGTTAGTTTGCTTTTGATTTCTTGCAGTTTGTATTACGTTATTGCCCTCTTCTATTTTCTATGTTGGGATTTATTTTCTTTGCATTGTGTTTTACTTGTATTTTGCTTTTAATTGTATATTAAAATCAGGAAAGGACCACAGCTGGTTATCTTGTAAGTCACACAGAAATGTTTACCATCTTCTCACTTTCATTGGCTGTTGTGAGTAGGTACAAAATTATCATTTTGTGAAATCACTGTCTTGTATTCTATAGACCCAGAATACAAAGTACCCAACCCCTTTCAAGCTATCTTTCTCTTTTAAAATTAGAGGCTCTCCACTTGGATGGCTAAAGCTTAAGTTACCCCCCTCTTTCATATCATAGGATCATAGGATTATAAGAGGTTACTAGGCTAATGACCCTGGGGCCCTTACAAGCTTAGCCAAGAGTTTATCTCCAAAAAAAAACCTCAGTCAGCACCTGTCACCCCTGTCAATGAGAGACAAAGGTGGAACCCCTGGGACAAATTTGTGGTTTCCCATCCACTCATAAAGGTTGCACTTGAAGAGGGTCAGCATGATGCTCTGTTCAATGTGTATGGTAAGTCTATTCCAGAGACAGGTCAGCCTCTGGGAGACAAACCTGTCTCTCCAGCAGCTTTTGTTGATGTCACATATTAGATTCAGGCCTTCTGAGTGGGTAATACGTGAGAAGTTAGACTAATGGATATGGAGTATCTCTAGTAGGGCAGGGTCTGAGATCACCTTGTAGGCGAGGCACAGATCACCCCTGAGCAATCTGTATGATACCGTGTAGAGTGATAGTGATGTGAACCTGTCCACATAGGACAGGTGTTGGAGACCATGTATTCTCTTTGTGAGGTATTTCAGTGGCCTTTCTAGTTGGTGCAGATGTTTGGAGAGGTGCATACCAAATGGGGTGTTATACTCAATTACTGATCTAATGAGGGAGGAGTATAGAGAGGTAATAACCTCCTTTTTTCTGGATGCAATATCTAACTGCTTAGTGCATGTTGCAGTGCTTAGGATATTAACCCATCTTATCTTTAAAATCTGCAACATCTATTGCAAGACCACCTATGGTTGGAGAGCTCACATTCTGCCTCTCAGTAGTCATCTTGGGATTAGTGCTTCTGTTTTATCCTGGTGAGAGAAGGAGCACAGGGGCATTATTTCTGGGATACTGCTGATTACTGGAAAGCCTTATATCTGTTTCATAGGTATCAGCTTGAAATTTGTGCTTATATTCTGCTCCTGGTGAGAGAAGGAGCAGAGTGCATTGATTCCTGACTGCTTCTGGTTGGACAGTTATTCTGTGCTTGGCATTCCTGTTTGGTCTGGTAGATATTCATGGCATGTACCAAGAAAAGGTTACAACAAGTCTACAGACCCTTGTATCATCTGAGACAAGACTGTGGATCACCAAAGAGGCTGTGGCCTGCTTCTCATCTTGGGATTGGTGCTAATGTTTTGCTTCTGGTGAGAGAAGAAGCAAAGGAGCATTGTATCCCAGCAGAGTGAAACTGTGGTGAGACAAGCACTAGTAGCAGCAAGGCAGTAGCCATTCATGTGACTCCCCTCTTTTCATCATTCTTGACAAGCTACTTCTTTGTTTTCAGTAAGTCCTGCTTGATTTGTTTCTAACTTCAGAATATCTGTCTAAATATGTCATCCTTAAATTTTCAGGGCCTTCTGATTAGTTTCACCTCAAGTATTTGGCAGTGCCCTGTGTAGACAAAGATGCCTTGAGTGACAATTTTCCTGTAAAAGTACAAATGAAGTTTCACCAATACCTAGTTGCACACAGGACAATTAGTTTGCAGTGACAAGCACTGTCTCCGGAGTTGCAAACCAGATACTCCTAACATTGCTTTATATTCTCACTTCAACTGTCTAATCAGTAAAAAGGGTCTGTTGCCATGGATATGAACTTTTCCACTATCTCTGTTACCAGCTTGGTGGATATGGGCATTCTGAGGCAATGCAGGAATTGCCTCATGTACACAAACAACCAGTTAATTCTCAAACAAACTGATATGGTTTGTGAGAGATATATTTATACAAAATGTCACTGGAGACAAAGCTTTCACATAAAAGTACTCCTAATGTCAATAAGGTTGTCAGCAGTACACACGTTGCACCCATCACACACAATTCAAAGCAGATATATGCTGAGGCACTTAAATGTAACATTCCTAAACTACAAAGACCTTTTACATGAGGTATACATAACAAATGCCCTTAGCCACCCCAAATGCACTCTTTCAAAACAACACTAACATCAACACATACAGTCACCTCTCATGGAGCCTCTACTTTTAAGGTCATAAGGCAGGCCACCACACAATCCAACATTCTGGTCATTGGAGACTCCATTGTGAGACACACTGATGTTCTTCTCACTAGGATGGGTAAGGAGAAAATCATGGTCAGTTAATTAGCAGGGACTAGAATCTGCCGGGTCTATATTAGAATGGCAAAAGCTGACTTTCATGATTACATAGGTTCATAGGTTCATAGATTAGTACTAGGCTAACTGCCCTTGCGAGCCATTTTAAGCCTAGCCAATTATCCCTTGTGAGACTCCAATGCTGCACCTTGTGTTTCTAAGGCAAACACCTTAACCATTAGGCCACCCTCCCTAGTTCATCGACACATAAATGTCAATGTACTAAAACAGCGAAGTACAAAAAAGCGAATTTCAGAATGCCGAACGTGTTTTCTTGGCCAGTAGGGTGATCGTGGGGATAAGGAAATAAATCCTTTTCCCCATTGTAGTGCGGTCTCAGAGTTGGTATATTTAAGTAGGAGGGGTGCAGTTACATATTAGAAACACAAAAGATCTAAAATGCCAATGTATGTGCATTGACACAAAAAGGTTGATGTGCATACATAGCGAAACATGCAAATGGCGAAAATCAAAATGTCGAACGTGTTTCCTAGCCAGCAGCACGGTGTTGGAGATAAGGAAATATATCCTTTTCCCCACTGTAGTGCGGTCTCGGAGTTGGTATATTTAAGAAGGGGGTGCAGGGGGGCTTGCCCCCCTGCATAAGCGTGTTAATATATATATTTTTTGTACTTACCTGTGTGGCGTGTTTTGCTGATGAAACATGTTCGGCATTTTGATTTTTGCCTTTTTCATGTTTCTCTGTGTATGTACATCGACCATTATGTGTTGATGTACATACATTCACGTTTTAGATTTTTCTGGGTTTTAATATAGACCCGGGGGTGCGGGGGGCTTGCCCCCCTGCAAAAACATTTGAAAAAGTGTTTTACATTAGGTTTGTTCATTTAGGTTTACCTTACCTGTATGGCTCTGTTCCTTCCGGGAATACGTTTGGCGTTCTCATTTTTGCTTTTTTTTGTACTTTGCTGTTTTTGGATTTCGACATTTATGTGTCGATGAACTTGTATTCGCGAAAGTCAGCTTTCGTGAGTCTAATATAGACCCGATTCGTCACATTATGCATGCACTCAGGTCATGGGATTACAAGTACCAGTATGACTCAGTCATAGTCCATATGGGTGTAAATGACCTAAGACATACCTTCCTAGACTATATGATAAGAGACATCATAGAGCTCTCAGAATATGTATCCCAGGCTGGTATGAGCCTAGCAGTGAGCAGCATTTTACCATCTCCAAGGATGATGCCACAATAGGAACAAAAGATGAATAACTAATAATTGGCTTAGTTTCTGGTGTCATTCTAAAGGGATGCAATGTTTGTCAGCATGGAAGGAGATGGTCAACAGACCAAGCTGCTTTGCCAGGGTGATCTGCACCTCTCCTCTCTAGGCTTTTGAGTATTAGCTAAAACAGTGTCTTCCCTCATAGTGCCTTTTTTAGGCAATGCCAAACAAAGTACATCTGACATAGCAAGTCAAAACCAAGAAAATCTAAAGGTATTACTGCTCAATGCTAGGAGTCTAAACAAAAATACTCCACTCCCTAGAAGCTCTCTTCACCCTAGAGAATGTTGATATCTGTGCAGTCACTGAGGCATGATTTAAAGCCATTGAGACCACACTGACAGTGCAAGGTTATAATGCCTTCCACACATTTAGACCAACTACTACACATACGGGTACTAAAGGTGGAGGTGTCTCGATTTACATAAAAAATAAATATACCGCAAGGCTGGTGAAACAGGATAATGCACTTGAGCTACTCCATGTTCAAATTACTGTACGCAAATCCAATACCAGTTCCTTGCAAGCTATAGGTCCCCCTCTACAACCTAGGAAACGCATACCATGTATTTAAATTTATTGGAAACACTCACCATCCAACCCAATACCATATTTATGGGTGACTTTAATTACCGCACTATTAATTGGGAATCCTATATGACACAATACATACAGGCAAAGACATTCCTGGATTTTGTAAACACAAAATCCCTGGACTAGATTGTCAATACATCAACCAGGGGTGCAACCACACTGGATCTGGTCCTCACTAATATAGGAGACTGCTGCACACCCCCTAATGCTATGTCTTCTCTGGTAAGGTCAGACAATAAAATGGTCTCCTTTGAAGTAAAAGAAATAAACCCCAGACCCCCAGCTAACCCTGGAATATTCAGGAACTATTCTAAGGCTAACTTCCTGCTATTAAGTGATAACCTGGCAACATTTGAAGCCCCCATAAACCCTGAGAACACTGCTGCCTATGCAGAACTGTTCACAGAATCCCTGTACAAGCATGTTAATAGGTGCACAGAGGCAGCTAACCCACCAGGAAGAAATACAGAACTAACTCAAAAAACAAGCACCCTGGTGGAATCACAAAATCAATAGGGTGTATAACAGAAGGAAGAAAATCATGACAAAAATTAGGAGGAGCAGCACCTAGCAGGATAAAAGCACTCTCATCAGACTAAACAAACAACTCAGAGGACAGCCACAAGGCATTCCTTGGCTATGTATGTAACCTCAAAGCCAACACACAATTGTGTGCAGATCTCATTGTAAATGGACCCACCTATACTGAGCCGTAATTTGGCTCCCAGAAAACAACAAAGTGAAAAGACTTCTCATCTTCTCTTTGTCAATGATTTAAAACTGCATAGGTCATCAAATGAGAAACTGAAAGCACAACTGCAAGTGGTCAAAACTTTGTCAGATGATATAAGAATGCTATTTGGTCTTTATAAATGTGCAAAAGCAACTATTAAAGCAGGAAAGCTGCAGCACCAAGAAAACATCAGTTTGGGAAAAAAATTTGTTATAAAAGAACTTGAGCAACAGGGAGTGTATTAATATTTGGGAACTGATGAAGGATCAACAATAAAACATGAACAAATAAGAATTTAACTCAGTAAGGAATATTTTAGAAGACTTAAGTTAATCATGAAAACAGCAATGACATCTAGGAACAAAGTTAAAGCTATAAACCAATTTGTTTTTCCTGTCCTAACTTACAGTTTTAGAGTGACTGACTGGCTCCAAAAGGTGTTGTATAGATTAGACAGGAAAACAAGAAGGATGCTTCATGCTCATCAAATGATTTATAAAAATCAGTGCTTGCCAAGATTATATATTTCCCATTCCGTAGGGGGTATGATCCTCCTTGAAACTGATTACATGTATAGATCTGCAATCATGGGACTGCATACATGTCTGCTGACCTCACAAGACCCAAACATAGTAAAAGTTTCAAAACATGAGGTTAATAAATCTAAGATGACTTCCTTTCGTAGTCTAGCAAAAACATATTGGCGTCAAGTGGGAATGGAAATCAAACCAGAAGTAGATAAAAATCAGGCAGCAACTGAATGTGCCAATAAAAACAAAAGAAAGAATATAAGGTGAAGGATGAGATGAGAAAGCAAGAAATTTGGAAAATGCTTAAATATAGCTGCAAGTATAGGAAACTCTTTGAACAACCTTAGGTTGATCACGATTGAATGCAGGAATGGTTAATGAGAGGTGAATTTAAAACAAAAGATGAAAAGTTAATATTGGCGGCCCAAGATAGTGGACAACTTACACATTGGTTTACAAAATCCATTGAACATGTGGGAGAAATGGACAAATGTAGGTTTTATAAAACAGAACTGGAAACAGTCATACATCTTGTAGCAGGCTGTGATATACTAATGGCAGAAGGATTGTATACTGAAAGGCATAATAATGTGGCAATACTGTTGCATTGGGGATTTTGCAAACATTATGGTATTGAAGTGGCTAAAAAACATTGGAAACATGTTGTGTTCTGGTCTTGTGCCAATAGGTGGAGATAGAGGAAGGCAGAAGGAGGGAAACAGAGTTCGTGGATGTGATACGGACTGGATGTTCCTGTTCCTGTTGTACTGATGTTTCTGTTCCTGTTGTTGCTTCGAATAGTTGGATTAAAATGTTTAATACTGAACTTGGAGTCTGTTTATATTAATCTGCTGGCAACTTAACAATTTGGCAACGAGGTACTTTTTTGTTTCTGCTTATTTACAATGTCTCTTGCTTATACTCCTTTTCCTCCATTCCAGACACTTTTGCCATGTCTGAGTGAACCAGCTATACCGTTTGATATGTGGCTGAAAAATGTTTAATAACTACATGCTAGTTGTTGTAGGTGCATCAGGAGATGAATGGCTGGAAGCACGCAAAAAGTCACTTCTCCTTCATTGTCTGGGAACAGAAGGTCAGAGACTGTCTTACATGCTTCCAAACCAAGGAATGTCGATGCCATTAGGGCTTTATGTGTTCATTTTGCTCCACAGAGGAATGTTGTTGGTGAGTTTTAGAAAACGTGCTCAGGCTGCTCATACTCACTATTTCTCAGTATGTGGCCGCATTATAAGACTTAGCAGTTAAATGTGAGTTGGATACTAAGCTGGATAAAATGTTATGTGATCAGTTGGTGAAACATGTCTAGTCATTGTATATGTGAACGATTGCTTTTAGAACCTGACTTGACTTTGGATAAAGCTATTATGATTGATACACAAATCGAAGCCGCAGTGAGCAGGCAAAGTTTATTTTAGGGATAGACCATTCCCAGTATAGACTTTACATACTCAACCTGTGTCTGCTGTTGGTCGCCACTGCTACAGGCCTTCTTCCAAACCCCCACCTGTTTCACAGCCAACAGCTGCTATGTCTTCTGCAGCCTCTTTTTGTGCTTGTTATCATTGTGGATCTGATAAGCATCTTGCCAGTGATAAACACTGTCCTGCTGCTTCTCTTAAATATAACAACTGCTAAAAGACTGGTCATTTCGCATGTGTTTGCCATTCTTTGCAAACATGCTTTGTGCAGGAAGTTGTCATATCTGAGCTTCAGATCCTTTACATAAGTAACCATTCACCATCTGACAGAATCCGTTGCAGTTTCACAATGAAAACTTCAACTGCTACTGCACTTGTGGATCTAACTGTAGATTCTTGATCATCAGTATCCATTTTTCCTAAACATATATATATGATGCACATTTTCAAGAGGAGCCTTTATTGCCACTTTCAGTTAAGTTAGTGACCCATTCCCATGCTCCACTTCCTGTACTTGGCTGCTTACAAGTTACTGTGTCCAAAGATGATGCTTCATGCTTTACATCGGTTTTCATTGTGGAGTCTGGAACTGCTTTGCTGGGTATGGATTTAATAAAGGGTCTACATTTGTGCTTTAATGGCAGTACTGTCTTACCATGTGCTACCACAAACTTGTTTCCTGTCATGCATCTTTCTACAGCTCCATTACCTCCTCTGACCCTGGGTTGAGCAAAAGGCTTCATATACAAAGTTAAAGTATTAGATTCTGTTAATCCAGTTCAACAAAAATTAAGTTGCTTACCTTTGCAGTTCAGCAGGATGTAAGTGCAGAGCTCAATCATTCTTCAAGCAGGGATTATTAAAAGAACTGATGCTTCTCCCTGGGTCTCACCCATTGTGGTGGTTCAAAAGAGGACTGGTGGTATTTGCCTATGCATTGATTTGAGAAAACCTAATAAAGCTATCATTACAGACAGTTTTCCAATTCCTCACATTGATGACATGCTATCCTTTCTGAAAGTATCAACAGTGTTCTCTACCACTGATTTAGAAAGTGCATACTTTCAGCTTTTGCTTCAAGAACACAGCTGTGACTTGACTGCCTGAATTACTCATGATGGCTTTTTCAGAATTTGCCAGTTTCCATACGGGTTAGCATCTTAGGTTCATAGGTTGGTTGGTACTAGGCTATGAGCCCTAGGGCCTATACAAGCCTAGCCATAACAATTCCCTGGCTATTTCTTCCCACATTATTTACTTTCCTGGACCCCTGTCTAGCAGGGCGACTGACGTGATCCCTGGGGTGAATTTCCTTTCTCCCATCCAATCGTCAAGGTTCCTCTTGAAGAGGTCCAAAGAGGCACTCTGCTTGACATATATGGGCAATCTATTCCAGAGTCTGGGGAGTCTCTGGGTCAGGAACCTATCCCTTCAGCATGTTTTGTTTATTGTGATGACAAGGTTTAGATCCCTGGAGCGTGTAGCTCTGAGGGATTGGGATTTCTTTAAGTGTAGCATGTCCAACAGCTCTGGGTTTGACATGGCCTTGTATGTTAAGCAGAGATCGCCTCTGAGTAGACGATATGCGACAGAGTATAGCTGGAGTTTTTAAGGTCAGAGTAGGGCATCTGCTTTAGGCCTGTGATTCTTTTAGTGAGGTATTTCTGAGGCCTTTCCAGTTGTTGCAGATGTCTTGAGAGGTACATACCAAATGGGGCGTTGTATTCTATAATGAGTCTAATGAGGGATGAGTACAGTGGGACAATGACCTCCTTTTTTCTGGATGAAAAGCCCTTCATGATGAGGTGTGCCACATAGAAGGATTTCCTGACTGTTGTGGCGATGTGGTTATTGAAGGTGAGACCACTGTCCACCTGTGTCCCTAAGTCTCTTATCACACTTTCTGTGTTTAGTGTACTGCCACCTATATGGTAATTCATGGATACATGTTTTTTCCCAAAAGGGATAACAATACATTTCTTGGCATTGAGCCATCTGCTCCATTTACTTTTCAAAAGATGCTTGCTGCAATTTTGCAGGGGTTTCCAAATGTTGTGAACCACTTAGACGATATCATTTTGTGGGGATGAACACAGGCTGACCATGACTGGACACTTCAAAGAGTTCTTAAACACACAAAAGATGCAGGATTACAGATAAATGAATCAAAATGTCATTTCAATCAGGCCAGCTTGCATTTTCTAGGCCATACTGTCACAGCACAAGGGATACAGCCTGATCAGGAGCATCTTGAGGCTTTTCTCCATGCCCCACCTCCCACTGATGTTTCCAAGTTACGTTCCTTCCTTGGACTTGCATCTTAGTATAATAAGTTTATTCCACACGTTGCCACCATTGTAGAACCCCTGCATGCCTGCCTCCACCAAGATAATCCATTTTTCTGGTCTGAGGTGCTCAGCGCAGTTTTATGTCAGTGAAACAGTGACTGACTGACAGTCCAGCCTTGGCTTTATATGACCCTGATTTGCCTACTGTAGTTTCTACTGATGCATTCAATTATGGGCTTGGAGCTGTCCTTGCTCAAATTCACCCTGACCATACAGAATGGACTGTTGCCTTTGTGTCTAGGACTTTTACTGCTGCTGAAAGAAAATATTCTATAATTGAAAAAGCGGCTCTTACATGTGTGTGGGCTGCTGAAAAATGGAGAACTTAATTGTGGGGTCGTAAATTTACTCTCTGTACTGATCACCAAGTGTTGACTATGCTACTGTCCTCCAAAGGGTCTGATCAGGCAGACATGTGGATTGCACATTGGGCAGCGCAACTGCTGTCTTTCAACTATACCATTGCTTATCATCCTGGGTCACAGAATTACATTGCCGATTGTCTCTCTCTCGCTTGCCCTTGTCTGCTACTGCTGAAAACATTTCGGAAGGTAAACCTGAGTTTGTGGCAATGTTGTCTGCTGCTTTTACCGCCCTGCCACCTGGTAAATTTGCCTCTGCCTCCTGCAGTGAGCTGTCTGCTCTGTGAACTTAGCTTACCAGTGGCTGGACTTCTTCTCTTAATGCAGTGGACACAAGCATGCATCCATATTTCTGATTACGAGATGAACTGAGTGCTCAAGATGGGTTTGTGTTCCATGGCACTCATCTCATTGCTCCTGTTTCTCTGAGCCACACTTTAGCAATGCTTACTCATGAGGGCCACCAAGGCATGGTGAGAACAAAACAGTGGCTGCGTGAGCTATACTGGTGGCCAGGTATGGATGACATGGTTGCAGTTTAAGTTAAAATTGTCACCTCTGCCAATCTTCTGACAAGACTGCCAATCCTTCAGTGGCATGTTTGCAACCTGTTCCATTTCCATCTGAACCTTGGTGAAAGCTGGCCATAGATGTAGTTGGTCCATTTGAATGGCTATCTGGAATAATTGTTATGCCCTAACCCTCACTGAGTATCACAGCAAGTGGCCGGAAGTTGCCTTCATGGTGTCTGTCACTACTCAAAATGTTATAGACTTCTTCACCTCAGTTTTGCCAGTTTGGACATCCACATACCATTGTATCAGATAATGGGTGTTAATTTACCTCTGCATGTTTTCTAGCATTTGTGGCAGAAACAGATACACCGCACATACATACTTCAGTATAGCACCCAGCTGCAAATGGTGCCATTGAAAGATTTCACTGTGTTCTTAAAGGTTGCATACAATCTGCTATCTTACAAGTGAAACCCTGGAAACCGGTTGTCTCAGAATTTCTTCAGGTATATCATGCAACACCACATGCTACCACAGGAGTTTCCCATTTTGAGTTGCTTCTTGGCAAGAAAATGCAAACACACCTCGGTGTCCTTCCTCCTCCTGTTTTCTGCATGGGTAATGCTGATACTGTTGTTAAAAGTCTCTTCTCTTCAAGAGAAAATGAAAAAGTATTGCGCTACTGGACATGGAGCATGGCTTACTCATTTTCAAAAGGGGGACAAGGTGCATATTCTGAATTCACTACATGTTCCAAAAGCATATCAAAGATTTTCACAACTTGTGGAAATTCAAAAGGAAATTGGTCCATGTACATACTTGTTGGCAGATGGAAAAAATGGCATTCTTCCCATTTATCTAAGTCAGATGCACCTGAGACAAGTGATACTTCAAGGGATGCTCCAGTGGAATTCTCACTTCAGTCTACAGTGACACCAATGCCTGAACCTCCTCACACTCCTCCAGCTCATGAGAGGAGGATACGTTAATGGCTTGAGGACTATGTTACATAAATATAAATGTTGATGTAATTCAGTGTTCATTACAGTGTTAGTGATGTTAATTTACATATTATAAGTGTAGTGCTGTTCTTAAGTAAGGGGGGTTATGTTGTATTCTGATCTTGTGCCACTAAGTGGCGATAGAGAAAGGCAGAAGGAGTGAGACAGAGTTTGTGGATGTGATAAGGATTGGATGTTCATGTTCCTGTTGTACTAATATTTCTGTTCCTATTGTTGCTTTGAATGGTTAGATTAAAACTTTTAATACTGAACTTAGAATCTTCTGGCAACTTAACAAAACATAACCCTCAAAGCATTATAGAAAATGATGAAGTTTATATCACATGGGATCACCCACTATCAACAGTTCAATAAATAGATGCAAGAAAACCAGATATAGTAGTCCATGAAAAGAAGACAAAAGTAACATTTATTATTGAAATTGCTATATCCGGTGTTTACAGTGTCTTACATACAGAGAGACACAAAGTCATAAAATACCAGGATTACAGGTGAAAATGAGGGCAATGTAGACGAAGGATACCTAGGCAGTTCCAGTAGTAGTAGGGGCAACAGGTCTTTTAAAAAAGAATTTACAATCATACTTGGATATGTTACCAGTACATGTAACTCCATATGAATTGCAGAAGGAGTCATTACTAGGCACATTGCAGGTGCTGCAAAGAGCACTTTTGGCTAACATCAAAGACTGAGACAATGCTAATTTCATTAACTTTAACTGTACTTTGACATATGAATGGGGTCCATTCCTGTCATGGTATTATAAACTCAGAAGACTTGCCCCAGGATTCAGCAAGCTCTGCATGGTGTGCAGGAATAGTGCAAGAGCTGCTGCAGGCAATATGGCCAATGTGCGATCCAGGAATGAGCTCCTGGGGTATGCACGAATGCTCCTGCACTATTCTAGCAAAGACACAGCTCCTGTATGCTAATTACCTCATTTGCTGGTGAAAAACATGCAAATGAGGTGAATTAGCAATCCAGGAAGCAGTCAGGCATCCATGCAGGAATATTGTAGACTGCAGAAATGAATTCAGCCAGTAGCTGAATACATTTCTGCAAAGTACAAAACAGAGGCATAACAGCTCGTAAAAAAAACATGTATTATAAGGGTTAGGCATGCCAATGGCCAAATATATGGCCATATGCATGAAAAATAGTTTCAAAATTATAAAAAATAACTTAATTTTTTTGGTCGATTTTGGACGTTTAAGCATAGGGCAGCGGTGCACAAATGGGATCGGCCAGAATATAAGAAAAAAGCTGGAAATAAGCTTTTAAACCAAAATCATCATTTTGCCATAATAGTCAATGGCATGCATAACACAACAAGACCATGGAATAGTGGTTGCTAATGGGGAAGGCTGACACCCGGATTCACTATCCTTCCATGCAGGACTAGCTTAGTCCTGCACGGAAGCGGCCATTTAGGAGCAGGACGGCAGTGCACCATGCATATTAATGAAGGTGTGCTGCCTGAGCTCCTAATCTTACATGGAGCATGTAAGAGTGCAGGGGGCATGTCTGAGAGCAGAGCTTTCAGAATATACATGCCCCTCCAATGAAGAACAGCAGATGAGTTAGAAAAAAATGAGCGAGACCGCTCATAGGTGTATGCATATCCCCAGCAACATCCCCCCACATGTACAAGAGCAATAGTTAAAACAAAAAATATAAAGATGGTTTTTTTTATGAAACATTAAATTTAACTGTAGGTGCATGGGTTTGGCCTAAATGTCAGAAGAAGGTAAAAAGCAAGATATATGCAAATAAAGCAGTACAGCAATAGTGCAGTGGGCAGAGCATTCGTTTTATGAGTAGTCATTCCCGGTTCGAGTCCCACTGCAATACAGTCAATTTTCCATGTCAAATCACTTTATGACCAATATTTTTAGTTGCATAACCTACTAAATAACAAATATTTGTGAACTGCAGTACTGCATTAAATGCAGATGTGAGGTGTCAGGGTCATCACGCTGCAAAGTCCACAGATAATACATGTGCCCCATACAGTATATGTTCACAGGAATCAGGGGTACAAATTGAAGGTAAAATGTGTAATTAATGATAACTCTATACAGCTTCCAAATCCCCCACCTTCCCAAGAACCATTAGACATTACTGTCTAAATTACAGCAGTGGTAAGCAGAAGTAAGCACTAGTAAGCAAGTGTAAGCACTATTAAGCAGTAGTAAGCAGGAGTAAGCATATGTAAGCACTAGTAAGTGGGTTTAAGCCCGTTTACATGGGGGTAAGCAATGCGCAGACAGGTTAAGCAATATTTAAGCTAACTCTCTGTAAGCATAATTAACTGGAAGTTAGCCTTGCTTACCCTCATACAAACCCATGCAAACCCGCTTACAAGTGCTTAAAAGTGCCTTAATCACTCTGTATCCAACAGCTGCTGTTCTGCCCAGCAACAAAATAAACAGCCTTTGCAGGTCTTGAACCCAGGACCCTACACATTAGAGTCATAGTAGTTAACCACTAAGCCATCACAGCAGTACACAAGGCTGAGGTATCACCAAACAAATCCTCACTGTAGTAAAATCAAACTTAACATGTGAAAGGAATCTATATACAATCTTATGTTCTATAACCTACTACGTAACATAAATATGTGAACTGGAGTACTGCAGTAAGCTCAGATGTGAGGTGTAATTGTAATAAAGTGTTGAAGTCCCCTAATAAATACAAGGACCCCATACAGTGGACGTACACATGAATCATGGATACCAGACAGATATATATAACATGTAATGAATAATAAATCAATGCCACAAAGCAAATATAATGCAAAGTAAATATTAAGCAATGCTAAGCATTTCACAGGCCAGCTTAGTAGGTGTAAGCAATGTGTAGGCCAGCTAACTAAATTTGCCCATTGGTATACCCCTTTAAGCAATGCTAACCTTAGCTAAGCAGGTTTGCCCATAGTATAGCCTTTTCAAAACTGTCCAATCATGGCAAAGTGTGGGAAATCAGCCCTATTTAAACCCAACAGGCAGGAATACATCTCATAACTGGTTGTAGCTTCCCCTTGCAGGGACCGTTTCTTGAATGGGAAAGGAAGTGCGCTTTCGGGCGCAGCACTCGGGCATCCAGGAGTCCAGAGTCATGGCAGGACTCCTTGTCAAAGACCATGAACAGAGACTGCTGCAAGGCCAGTACCAGGGTTCCCAATATAAAGTGGAAGCCTGGGACCGTCTGGGCTGTGACCTCACTAGTGCCACTGGCATACCCCAAACTGGTGAGCAGGTCAGTCATCACTATGCCAACCTGAAGCAGCAAAATGGGGATTTCTTGGATCAGTGGATTCAAGAGGCTAGGAGGACAGGGTAGGTCCCAGTAGTGTGTAAGTATCACTCCACTACCTGTTTAATAATTGCCAGGTCATGTATATTATGAATAGGTATGGCTAAATATTCTTCTTTTGTCCTTCATAGCAGCACGTGAGCAGGCTATGTGCCAGGAGGCCCATGGCTGTCACTTGGAGAGGTTGCGACATGAGGCAGGTTAGTAATACTCTTGTATGTACTGCCATAAGAAATAAATCTAACTGTATTAGTAAGTCAATTGCCTGTATAAAACCTGTATTGTTTAAGGCAAGTACTGCATACACCAGAGAATATAGCAGAAAGAGTCTCATATAGATTGTATGTAAATAAAAGCATAATAGCCCGACAATGAAGGTCTAACTGCTGTACTGCATGTGTTTACTCTGGTATAATATGGTAATGTAGATTTAAAATCATTTAATAGTACTGTTGTATTAAGCACTGTTACACACACTGTGCAACATAAATGAAAAATGTGTAGGAATGTCAGTACATGACTGGTGTAATCCCCAGAGGTCAGCTAGTTCAACTGGGAGAGACATAGACAGAAACAGACAAAAAACAGACAACAAAATCCAAATAGCACACACAACTGAGAGGTGAACTGTTATATTTTTGGCACACACAGCCATGGTTCAAATCCTGGGAGTGGTAGTAGTCTGCATACAGAATCATACCCCACAACTGTACAGATATGTTCAGAATGTCCAGTATATTGGCCCATATCTGCTGGCTGTCACCCTGTCCCCCTGGGAAATCAGTGGGGTGATCCCAGATGTTTAGGCAGCAGACGGGAAATACAACTGATTGTCACACATCTATAAAAACAAACCTGTCACACAAGCAACTCCCCAAAATGTTATGAGAGTATTAGGCCAAGTGTGTCCCATCTACACCCCCATGTTGTCAAGTTGTGACCAGAGTGTGTACAGTAACAGAATGAGATGTAAGTGCATAATACTAATGTGAAATCTGGTACTTTGTGTGGCGACATACAGGTAGTACTAACAAACATTGCTCCTACAGGTCAGTCAGATATGAACACTGTGCCTAGAAATATAAGCTTGATACCCTGTACTGGTACTGTTTACACTGGTATTGTATGGCATTGTGAGTGTTACAGTTTCTCTGAATAATAAGGTATCACTGATCACTGTCACCCACACTGTGCTACATACTATAACTGTCTAGGAAATCCTGTATAAAAGTGTTGTAAGTCACTAAAGGTTGAAGAGGGCAATAGTATACATATGTCCTAGTTCACCTGCATGTAGTCAAGACATGGCCAGAGTCTGTGCAAAAAAATATGGACAGGTATGTGCATAACATCAATCTGGAATCTGGGAGTATGTGTAGAAACAGTTAGTGTTAACAAACAATTCCTCCACAGGTATACCAGGTAAGAGGTGTATACTGCAGGTAAAACCAGTCCATGTATATAGTTGTCAACAGCCATATCACTGTCCAAACTAAGGCAATAGGGTAGTGCAGTAATACTTGTAAGGTACAGATAGCACTGACTAGGAAAGCAATGCAAACTACAGTAATATACTAATTGTTAATTGACATCTTTCTCCACTCCCACCATATCTCCAACAATACACTAAATAACCACCTAAATCGGTACGTGATGACACCACTATAATGTTGGGACATATGTCCTATTGTTTTATAATTATTTAAATCTGTTTCTATGCATGTGCTATGTTGAAATACTCCAACATTGGTGGTATGGTGCCATCAATGTACCTGCATGCTGTTGTTATTACCACTGTGGTCCCATATACGCATGTGTTCTGTTTGCTATGCAACTGTTCCATATCTGGTGTCTGGGTTAATGGGAATATCTATGCATGCTGTTATACTTAATCCTGGAATGTGTTGACTATTACTAACACACATGTGTTGATAAACAATAAAAACCATAGCACGTATGGGAATGCAGGTCCCAGTGGACCCACCTGTCCCACCTCAGCTGACCATGGCACTGGGCACCAGAATGTCTGGGGCCCAACCGGAGACCTCCTCATCCATTGGTCCTGCACCACCTTCAGGTGGAACTGCCTCAGGGGATGGGTCTTGCCCCCCCCCGGGAGCGGGCGCAGACAGGAGCCTGTCACTCGTCGCCAGGTCCAGGTCATGGTGCATAGCGAGCTCCGCAGGGAGGTTGGAGATCTGCTGCACCAACTCGAGGGTTGCATGTCACAAGTAGAGGGTTGGCCTGGCTCTCCATCTCAGCCCCCAGCACAGCCACCTTTGGGGCTGTGAAGGTGCAGTGATGACTGCCCATGGGTGGGGACCTCAGTCCCACTATTTCTACTTGGGGGCTCATGGGCTTCCGATTTCCCAACACCCCTCCCCATCAAAGTGTTTAACCCCCCACATGTGTCATATACCGCCCCTGTATGCGTCTTGTTTGTCTTGTCTGTTAACCTACCCAACCTACCTCCCCAAATATACCTAATATACTTCCCCAACATCCCACTCTCACCTGAAAGAAAGGGCAATCAGTTCCCCCACAAAAATATTGCTCCATACATAGCTGTCCATTTCGCACATGTGTCCATTGGACACATGTAATCTGGTCTAACTGGCATCACAACATATTATTGTAGTCCTCAGCCCTCTCTCAGGGGTTTAAGTGTCCAAATCTACCTCCAAATTCAGTGTGTATGCACAGCTGTTGCTGTAGAAGAGATGGGCAGCTATGGACCATCCCTACACCCTCCGGCACATCCCTAGCTATTTTCCCTACTGTCTTTCCCACTTTTTGCTCGTTTTTCACCACTTTCCTATCAACCCTTTTTTTCTTTTCTTTTAAAGAAATTAGCATGGGGGTAAGTGAGAGTAAGCACTTTAAAGCAGCAGTAAGTGGGTTTAAGCTTGATTGCATAGTGGTAAGCAATGCCTACACAGATTAAGCAATTTAAAAGCTAACTGAGTATAAGAACCTGTCACTGGAAGTTAGCAGTGCTTACCTCTGCGCAAACCCGCGCAAACCTGCTTACTACTGCTTAAAAGTGCCTTAATCACTCTGTATCCAATGGCCCTTCTTTTGCCAAGCAACAAAATAAACAGCCCCTGCAAGGCTCAAACCCAGGACTCTACACACCATAGCCAAAGTGATTTACCACTAAGCCATGTCAGATATAGGTAACCCTGATGTTTTCACAAACATATCATCCAGCCCAGTCATTCAACAGTACAGGAAATGTATTTAAACATGTAGATGTATGTGTGTATATATATATATATATATATATATATATATATATATATATATATATATATATATATGGATTCACTTCATAACATTGAAATATCAAAATACTGAAACTCAAAACACTGAAACCAAAATACTGAAACATTTTCTAACAAATATATATATATATATATATCCCTGCACCCCCCATGTCTCACACCCCCTGCTAATTAAATATATCAACTCCAAGATTGCACATAGTGTAGTTCAGTGCAATCTTGGAGTAGATATATAGAATTAGCAGGGGTTGTGGGGGGCGCAGCTCCCCACATGGGGGGTGCAGGGGGGCTTGCCCCCCTGCATATATTTGGTAGAAATTGCTATGATTTATGTTGTTTAAGCTGAGTTTACGCATAATATGTGTTTTCAGTATTTTGAGTTTCAGTATTTTGAGTATTCAGTATTTTGAGCTTTCAGTATTTTGGTCTTCAGTATTATAAAGTTTTGTCATTTTCAGTATTATGAAGTTTCAGTGTTATGAAGTGAATCCATATATATATATATATATATATATATATATATATATATATATATATATATATATTTATATCTAAATAGATATAACATATCTATATATATATATATATATATATATATATGTATACATATATAAATATATACATATATACATACATATGCATACATCTATAGATATATATGTCTACATCTATATGTATATATATATATATATATATACAGCAATATATCTATGTAAGCAGAAATATATATCTATATAGGTATATACAGACATATATCTATAGATATAAAAGAGAACATAACAAAAACACATATGTCCACATGTACCATTAATGGGGGTTTGGGGCCCAAACAACATATGTCTTGTATGTATAGATATGCCCCCCACAGCCAAACATGTCTGCCCGGCAATACATTACCAACTGTTGCAAATCCCATACCCAGGACCTGACACAACATGGGCACAAGATGTTAACAGTACTCCATCCCACCTGTATGATGTCAGGCTGGTATCAGTAACATACCATGCGGTACTGTCTGGCTACCATAGGGAATGTACAATGTGGAAGCAATCAACATTCCTAAGATACATACATACACACTCACATATATGCTTATATATATATATATATATATATATATATATATATATATATGTAACAACACATACACACACAGAGATACGTATAGGAAGATACATATGTAGAAGGTGCACACAATACGGAACAGCCACTATGCCTACAATTGCCACCTTACCAACTGGACACTGTATGAGCCACCCATACAAATGACAATTGTTGCCTGCAACATATACCCACAGAGATGTCAAAGGATATAACACCACACACAGGTTTGCATACATGGGAAAGCTTTATTTGTGTACAATTACAGTTGTATATGCCATGTCATATAGCTGTTTAGACTCTGACATACATATAAACAGATTAATGCAACTGTGAAACAGTTATATTAATACAGTAGTCTAGAAAGGTTTACATATGCTGCTGTCCAGGCCATGGCCTTCAAGTAGTACAATAGTAATGACAGACTGGGCCACAGGATAACAATCAATCAACAGTAAGTAATCCAGATGTATAGTCCAGCAGCCTCTAACTACACTCTGTACACAATCCCTAGGGGTTAAAGACCTCAGTTGACACAATGGGATGTATCTGTTACATAACAAGGCATAACTGACACCATCACAATCACACTGACAAACAGAACAGTCTGTATGGCAGGAAGCAGTAGGCCTGCATTTATCCAAGGTGAATTGTATGGTAATGTACATCTAGATACCTTAAGGCATCTTACCCCTTATACCCCACATGTTGTAACAGCCTAGGTTAGTGATGGTGCATCCCCCCCCCCACAGACTGAATAATACAGAGCCATATACCATTGTTACATACACTGGCCTCTGGAGTGCATAAGAGCACACATGTATTGTGTAGATGCAGCCCACCCATTAATGGACCCAACCCTACAATATGTGTGTGGGCCACAACAGCTGTGGACTGATGGCAGCATGACATACTCACAGCCCACTACATGACACCCCTGACAGCATGTCATATCTACAAAGCCTGGTATGTAGGTGGAGGACAGAGGCTGGAACACAAGCCCATATGTGAAATATTGTTATCATACACTAGGCAAGTCACTTGTGTTACAGGATAGTCTACAACATACCCTTAGTCAGGAATATGAAGTTAGAAACAGACAGGGATGTAGCCATGTACTGATAACACTCAACACACACACTGCCAGTGATATATCTGACACAGGACCTGTGTGGTGAACAGACGAAACATAATAGGCACACCTCTGTCCATCAAGTGGATAGGCCCACCACTGAGAGCTATGCAGACAGACTGCATTCCAAGTTAAACTGGTATGTACACACAAACCCTGTAAAACTGCTGCTATACAATGCATACAACAACACTACTCACACTCTGTCTGTAGTTGTGGAACCTCCTACAAATATGTAAATGGCCTGAGTGTACAGGTTCTCTTGTAAGAGGCATTGCTACCTGCTGTCTGTAACACTGCTGCCCACACACAGGAAGGATGTCCATCATACAGGAAAGGTAAAGGGACCATGCCCACATGATGTAGGGATTTATAGTAGTTGGGTGTCATGACAGTGGTAATTGGAAGTACTACACAGCATGCTGCATGCAGGTAGCAAGTGGAGGACACTGATTGGTGCAGTGGCCATCACCTGATCATGTGCATCACCTAGAAAAGCCATGCTGCAATCTATTCCAAGCAACTCAATCCATTTACTGGAGGAGATAGAGAGAGAGCGAGAGAGATTGAAAGGCAAAAACAAACAAACAAAAATAAAACATCCAGCAAACTATCCAGGAGAGACATCATTCCCACAACAAGTATGTGAAGTATATATGCATGTAATTGACTGTAGTACTTGGTCCATAATAATGAGATAGATGATGTGGAATGATTTATATGTGCCACCAGGTGTTGTTGTTGTAATGATGTTCAGCTGAACAACTGCTAAGGACAATAGAGTCTGCCCCTGTGAGTAGTAGGCCATACCCATCAACTGTGCAGAGCAGCACTGATTGATAAGATGTAAACCATCATAGCATGTGTTGAGTAATGCGAAGTATATATATATATATATATATATATATATATATATATATATATATATATATATTTATTTATATATATATTACTGTGGCCAATAGCTGGTGGTGGAAGTAATGCCATAATGATGAACACGTGGGTTCCACAGCCTACCTCTTGCAGGATACTCAGGTTAACCTGTATTGCAGCATGCAGGAATTACATAGGTGTGTAATTGGGTTACCTGCAATCTGCCCCTACATATACCCCATAATGTCAGGCTGTGTCTATATGTAGGCAGAACAGTGTAGCTGTGCAGGAAGGTGTTGTGAGATTGTGGACCTGATGAATGAATGTACCCCATATATAGATATGCATATGTGTACATATACATATATATATATATATATAAATATATATATATATATATATATATATATATATATATATATATATATATATATATATATATATATGTATATATATATATATGTATATATATATGTATCTATATATATCCACAAATATACAGATACCCAGGTGTAGACATATATATAAACACATATAGACAACATCATATATATCTACACATATATAGATATATGCCTATATGCACATGTCTACATATATACAAACACTCACACAAACATATATGTATGTAAATACATGTCCCCTATATTACCACCACAGTGCTGCATGCTATGTGTGAGGGAACTGCATACATAGCAATGCACACATATATCTAGAGCTGTGAGGATGTGCCACATGGATGGATATGTCACATGTGAATCCCCTTGTTGGGACGACATTGCCCTTGTCTGTGAAGTATGGAATGGGAATATGGGGAAATATAGCAGGTATAGTTGTGGAGGTGGACAGGGTTGGTAGATATAGAGGACAGCCTACAGGGGTGGTATGTGACACATGTGGTGGGTAAACACCCTGGATGGCGTGTGCAGTCTGTGATGAGGAAGCCCCATGGGCCCCAATATGGACACAATGGTAACAAGCCTTCCACCCGCTGCTACTCACAATAGCAGTGTGTGTCCCAAAGGTGCCTTCTTGGAGACTGAGCAGGAGGAGCATGTGGACCCTGTGAATGTGCACTGGGTGCCTCAAGGTGATGTAGCACATCCCAGATGTGTCTGTGGAGCCTGTTATGGAACAGACCCTCGACCTAACCATGGGGGACAAGATCATGTCTGTGTGTGCCCCGAGGGGGGCAACATCCCCTGAGTTTTTTCCACCTGAAGGTATTGCTGGACCGGTACATGAGGATGCCCCAGGGTAGGTCCCACATGTGATGTGGCCTGGTAACATGGGCAGATGAGTTTGGAGAGGTGGTTCTGCTGGCCAATAGTACATAAACATGCTAATTTGTCACTGTTATAGAACATATGTGGGTAGTAATAGTCTCCACAATCCTGGAACATGTCCAAAAGCATGCATAGATATTCCCAATAACACAGAATGTCAGATGTGCAGTAACCACATAGCAAGCATACCACAGGTATATATGGAACCACAGTGGCCCTGACAATGACATGCAGGTGAATAGTCTGTAAAAGGCCAGCACTGAGAGTGTCCACACACGGAACATGGCTACAAACACATTGCACAAAGTGTGATACAATAGAATATCTGCCCCACTGGTAGGTAAGCTGTAGCCATACCTGTTGAGTTGTGTGTACAGTTTGTTGTCACTGATATGGTGGGGGGGTGACAATGATGTGTATTAAGAACTGTGGTAACCTTGCTGCATGACTTGCTCACACCTGTGTCCATCTTTATGTCTTTCAGGCAAGATGTCACATGGAAGGCTTTCGGCTTACTCAGCAGCTGAGAATGAAATTGTGGTAAACCATATAATCCAGCACTACCCTTTCTTGTTTGGCCAGGCAGCCCATGATCAGCAGGAGAGGACCACCCTGTGGAATGACCTAGTCCACAGGGTCAATGATGTCGGACTGCACAATCGCAGTTATGAGTAGGTCCGGCATCATTGTTCGGATCTGCTTCACAATGCCCATCAGCATGCTGCTGCAGTCCGGGGGATCCCCTCACAATGGGAGGGGGGGCATGCCATCCATCCCCTCCGACACGTGTCGAGGAGCTCCTAGCCAGCCTCGTGGCACCTGCCTGTCCGCATACCCAACAACTGCCAGACACCATTGTGGAGGTGGGTGCTACCCACACACTGGCTGAGGAGCATGCAGGTAAGGCCACAGGGTAAATCAGTAGACCACTGTTGTTTATACATCTGCATTTGTACAGGTGGATCATGCATATCTGACATGTCATAGATATAGTTTGTTGCTGCATAGTAGTGATAAACAGATGTGCATATGTGGTAATATTGTGGACATATACTGTTGATATATTGTAATGCTGCAGCCACCCTGTAGCAATGCCACAGGTGTGGCCACTGACTTTGCATCTCTCACCCTCTTATGTAAGTCCCTCTGGCATACCACCAAGGCAGCAGCCTGTAGCTGGTGAGTATGGTTTATGTTGATGCTTGCCAATACACCGGGCATGTAATGGCTATGGTATATTCCATGCACAGATCTAACACACCTACCCAGAATGCATGCCATGCATGTGCACGTATTGTTGCTGTTAAATGCACAGCATCACAGTGGTGACCATGATGGGGAATTGGAATGGTATGTCAGACACCTGCAAGATAACTAACATCCTGTCATTGCAGAATATGTTCACAGGGAATAACATAATGGTGGGAGACAGGGTTTACAGTAGGGACATGTTTGAAACATCACCCATATACAGTGCAACACCAGTGTATATACCTGTAGGATAATGGCAAGTATTGCAGAGTTACACTATGGCATAACATATTACTGTGGTCCACATTATCTTTTGGGACTAGGCTGTAATATGTGGTGTTCAGTGTATGGGACACTGTAAACTGACACCCATGTGTAGGCCTTACTTGTCAAGCATCTGCAAAAAGGCTGAAGGTGGGGGGGGGGAGTGTCAGCATGACACGTCAGTACACTGCAGCAGTGATCCTAAGGATGCTAAGAATAACTGTATCTGCACATAGTCGGTTTCAGAAACTGTGGCAGATGTAACCCTACCTGCACAGCAATAGTGACAGCAGTGTGTGAACACCAAGGTATGTGCACATGAGTAGACCTTGCAATCATGCAGATTAGGTGGGATATGTGTAGGGCAGACTGAACATACACTGGCAAATGCAAATGGCACATGCTAGTATACCCCTGTCAGGAGTAGTGACTGCTGTAGTACACATAACAATAGGTGCAACAAACCATCATGATTAGGGTGTGCACACATATGCCCACATGGAGTGTATGCATTGCAGTCAGCATCTGCATGCCTAACACATTCTGTAGAGACTGCATGTGAAAGTACAGGACATATGTCACATATCGAGCTCATGTACTGTTAATATATGCGGTGATGTGGTCCCATGAAAGATCAAGGAAGGGTGCGTCATATCAGTAAGGGTGTGTACACTACCCATAGTCATGGTATGCTCAGTGTAATAGTATTGGATTGGTCATACATGGTCCGCTGATATTGAGAGCTGTAAATCAGACATTAGGCATTCACAAATGACATCTGTCCACATATCATCCCAGGTATGTATTGCTGAAAAACATAGGGACTGTGAGCATTAAAGCTGACATAACTGACACAGTACTACACATTCAGCAATGGGTTATACACCTGTGAGGTGTGGTGCACAGTACATGGCAGGGTGCAGAACAGGTGCACAGCAATACTGTGTACATGGGTGCAGTGGTATCCAGGGGAAGGAGCATCACCTAATAATACAGCACATGCATCACACACATGTATACTGTTACTAACATGGATTGACTATAGCTGCACGGCATACTGTTGTGTACCATATGTTATGCATGTTGACAGACAGGTAATAAGAGGGCTGTGTGTACTATCATTGTGCAACCTCACCTGTATGTGTGTCTGTGCATCCTGGTGGGTGGTTAGTTTGTCTGTAGGGTCACTCTGGTGAAGTGGAGGGAGGTTGATGCATGTAGGATGTGTGTGTTTTTGTGTGGGTGTCCATGTATGCACATCTGTGATTGTGGGGTTGCTCATAGAGCAGTACCTCCCTTTGGGATTGTGCAGTACATGGACATGGACTGCTACATGACACACCAGGAATACTTGTCATGTATGTAATCACAGGACAGCTGATAGTATAATAAGGTCTGTAGCATGGCACAGGCATTGAGAGGGAAGGTAGACACCAGGTATACCCTTAATATTGCATTCAGCAGAGAGGTGACTGACAGCCCACGTATGCAGCACTACAGATGCATTGGGGAATTACTAGTCAACTCCACGGAGTGTATCCATATATTACAGTTGTCACATGATAGACTGATTGAGCAGCATATCTGGCATGTACTGAGCAATATATAAACATGACAATCCAGTGCATGATATTATGGAGTGAACATAGTAGCCCCCACATATAGGGGCCATGCTCATGATGTCCGGCTATGCACAGGGTGAACACTGAATGACAGCAGTGGGGCTATGTGAAACCACTCCACTCAGTGAAATAACTTACTCAGGTCAGGCAGGTAATGGAGTAACAAGTCTTGTGTTGTGATCACTTGTCTAGGCATTTAGAGAACTGATACATTAATGAGTGGTATCAATGAGTGTAAGTTACCAAGTGTGATGCAGGATGGGGAACGCATGGGAATATACGTGGGACTGTCTGTAAAGTCAAGGACAGGTAGATATTAAGGTGGTGTGTCTGTGTGTGTTTGTTTGTGTGTGTGTGTGTGTGTGTGTGTGTGTGTGTGTGTGTGTGTGTGTGTGTGTGTGTACTGTTACGCAGTGCTGTACAGGTCTTAAAGTGCATTTATTGTTTTCCTCCACAGCTGGCGAGGTTGGTCAGGGTCCCTGCTGCATGCAATCTAATGTTGGTGTCCATACAGACACCAAAGATGATGATAGTACTGTTGAGGCCAGGTGGGGTTGTCAGGGGCCGAAACAGCTCCATCATTTGGCATCCCCCTTTTAGCCACCCAACTCCACACACAGTTTCAGTGCCTATACATACCCCATCACCAGTGGCCATAGCAGAGGGTCAGCTGGTGTTTGGTGGCAGTGCACAGGAAAGTGTGGTTACCATGCCTACTGTGTCTGGTCACAGCAGACATAGCCAGATGCCCAGCAGGGCACCAAATAGGCAGATGACCCAGGGTGCTCATGGTAGGGCCGCTGGTCATCCTGCCCCTGGCAGACGCAACACAGCTGGTACTAGCAGGCACATGTTTCAGGCTGTCATGGCAGCACAGGCATGTATGGGACATTACACCAGACAGGGCTGAGGTTGCAGAGGGCTGCTCTCACATCTGCAAGTGACAACTTCCGTGAACTGTCTGGTGCCATTTGTGAGTTTACTGAAGCTCATGGATAGACAGTCTGGTGAGATGATGGCCCTCATTGACCATGGTTTGTACATGTTTGAACGTGTGGTGGGAGTGTGGTGATGGCCACGTGGACGTAGGCCAGCAACGTCAACAGCTGGCAATCAAAATGGACATGCTAGGACACCAAAGGGCTCCCATAGTGGCAGTACCAGCCCGGGAGCTGTGGGGGGGTGCTGTTCACACCACACCACACCACAGCAGGCCATGAGCACATGGTCCTGGCCAGTCCCAGGAGGGACCTTATTTCAGTGGACATTTGTCATCATCAGGTGAGAGTAGCACATCGAGGCTTGTACCTGGACATGCCCATGGAACCCCTGGCAGGCACAGTCCATGTGTCCATGGCCAGAGGCAGGGAATTTCCCACCCTGCCAGGTATGGTCTGCAGCTGTCCATAAACTCCTGTGTAGGGCAGCCACATGGCAGAACTGTGTGCATGCATACCCACACACTATACAAACACACCTAGGGCAATCCCATACCTACACACATCACATTATCATGCCCAGTTCACCTCATTACACCCATCATCCACACACATGGTGTCAAATGTATGGCCCACCCTCAGCCTCTGGCAAACCAACAACACATCCCAGGCATATGATGATACCTGTGCTACATCCCTGTCATCCATACCATTGATGCAGGGGCAGGCTAATATGGTTCTGATGCACACGCTGACTGTACTACTGTGTACCAAAGTACTGCAGTGTAACATGTTGTCAGGAGTAAAGTGTAATGCATATATGTTAGGTAGTGTAGCCATCCAGCAATGATGCATTATAGCTGTTAGTAACACTGGTTGATTGTGGTCTCTATAATGTTATCTATTTATGTTGTAGGTGTACATGTGTCAGCACGAGGATGGTCTGCAGTCATATTCCACTATGGGGTATGGCACTGTGTTGACACCATGGCTGTGACATATCTGGAGTACAGTTGAACATGTCACAGGTTTGTATAACAGTTATTGCCTGTGCCACATGGACAGGTGACCTGTTGTAACGTGTATAATCTGTAACCTGAAGTAGACCCATCCACATACACACACACTCTTACTTGGCAACACTGGGACTAGACCCCTACCTAGGTATGTAGTGATACTGAAGTGTGTGGCTTTCATTGCACCCACCACACAGCATTTAGGGTGAGATGTGTTCCAGGTTAAATGTTACATGCAGAACATCCCCAGACATGTACAGTATGCTAATGGGGGATGTAATGGGTGTGTATGGACAATACCTTCATATACACATTAACAGACACATAACAGGCAGACACACATCCGAGATACCTGGGCCTATTGCTGCTAGCTAACTTGACCATGTGTCCAATGAGTTACAGGTAGGCTGCACACAGCACATGCATAACTGGCCTGGATTGTGGTATCAGTTACCTGTATGGTTGATGGTGACAGTGGTAAACATAATGTGGTACATGGGACATATACCGGGTGCACCTTGGTGTAATGACAGTGTACACAGCACCCACATCCCCGAGTGGATATTGTACTCCCTGAAACTCATGATGACACTCTGACATACCCACCATCACACATTGCTCACAACTGCGATACAACCCATTGTATATCCCAACAGTGGTACTACAGGGATATGCATCTAATGCACGTACCACATACATAGTAGGGTGTTGCATTGTTATGCCTTACCTATGGGCAGCAACAACACTATCTGTACTACTGTGTGGCAATGGGTATTGTAATAGGAGTATGTGGCCTCAGCATTCTGTACTCTATTGATATATAGACATGTACACATGCACACACTTGCCAGAACTCAATGGGTATCCCATGCCTATCAACCCATTTGTACAACACTGTTGTGCTGGTACTGCAAGGCTCATGTAGCCTGTATGGAGAGGAGCTTAACAGGGTACATTTAATGTCCCATACAGCAGCAGCCACAACTGACTATGGCAATGGGTGCTGCAGTGGTTATGAAGGCCCTCATAGAATTCCCAAGTACAGGTGTGCTAACACACAGACACGGCTATACTCAGTAATGCACACGTACACATGTCAGTACTGAGGTGCATCGCTTCAGGTGGTCATAGCTGTGTACCTAGCTATTGTCCAAGGAGCGATGGGTTGTGTAGGGTATGTGTGTACAGTGTTTCCTGCCACCTGCCATGTGGCAGCAGGCAATCTATCGAAAGACACTACTGTGGTAACCCTCTGGGTGAGAGTGATATGCATCAGCCAATCCTCCAGGTCCCTCCTGCACATGGCCACTGAGATGATCAAGTTAACATGTATGCAAGATGCATTACAACACATGGTTAGTGTCTGTGATGGAGACCTGTACCCAAGCATGTTCTGTTGACTATGGTAGTGTAGTGGAGGTACTCATTGCATGTGATGCATACAGGGTGTTATCTCCTATATGTGCCAGTTCTTACACAGCTGGGCAGACATGTCAGTGTCAATCAAGCATAAGTTGCCTGTACATATCCCAGCTGGATACCTGCCATCTGCACATCTGTACAGGGACCGACAGTCATCAGCTTGGCAATTAGCTATGCAGTAGGATGAATGTGTTGACAGACATTTGACAACAATATGTATGCAATAACTACATGTCAGAAGCCCTCACTAACATGTGCTGTACAGACTGTAGTCTACAGTTACATTCCACATGTTGGATAATTATCCAGTAGGGGTTATATACTGTGACACAGCTCACACACCAGGGATACAACAGGGATGCCTCGGAGTCCAGCTTTGATTGCAGGTGTGCCTGTTGTCAGTACTACATTTAGCACTCTATTCTTGCCTGGATAAGTACTGTCAACAGTAGTACCACCATGATACACTACATGCCAGTGTGACAGCACGTACCCTGGGCTACTACCCCTGTATGTAACACATTCACATGAATAACAATGCTGTACAGGCCTCATATATGTCTGTGTCCCAGACATGACACTCACACCCCTTGCTACTGTAATGACAGCACATAGGCTCATGTATTGTACATAGCATTACATACAGTTATTACATATATCATTACCCAACTATGTTATCAGACTGGGTGGTGTGAAATGGTTACCAGGCTAAGCCATGCTTAGCAGGTGTCAGCATTGCTGCAATATAACAGCTAAGCTGATTTGTGCACTGGTAAGTGAAGCCTACACTGTGCAAGTGCATGTAAGTTTACCCATAGTTTAGCACTGTTTAGCTTCATGCAAACCCGCACAAACACACTTAAAGCTGCTCAAAACTGCCTTAACCTCTCTGTATCCGACAGGCCTTGTTCTGCCCAACAACATAATGAACAGCCCTTGCAGGTCTTGAACCCAGGACCCTGTACACTATAGTCACAACACTTAACCACTACACCCTGACCACTGTGAAAACAGCTGTTTTTCCAATATATCTGCCAATACACATATTGATTAGTATTAAACAATTGCATTTACTTCCACAATTGTGTAGTACTTGTTATTAATATGACTGTTGCATCACATATGCTGTTTTATCATAATGTACACATAGCAGATGCATACAGTGAGATACAGCTGGGAGAGTATACACAACTGTGAGATTTACACATGACAGGAATATGGATATATACATATAATAGGTTGATAAATGTCTACATGTACATACAGATGTAAATTCATACATATGTCTGTATACACATCTACATAGTGCAACATATATATGGCCATGTGTACATCTCTTCGTATATATATATATATATATATATATATATATATATATATATATATATATATAGATAGATAGATAGATATATGTATATATAGCTATATATGTATGCAAATCCTATGTGTACAGATATGCCTATTTATTTAGACATATATGTAGATATCTATAACTATATGTGTATGCATATCTATTCTGATATACCTATTACTGTCGGTATATATGTAGATATCCATAAGTATATGTGCATATGTGTCTCTATCTTTATATGTGTAGACATATATTGCTGTGTATATGTATATATCTGAGTGTTTATATATATATATATATATATATATATATATATATATATATATATATATATATATGTACATATACATATCCATCTATGCATGTCGATATGTATATGTGTATATATCTATATAGATATATGGATAATTATATATACATATATGTTCACCATATGTCCAGAAAATGGAGTGGAGTCCTTCCTCAGCCCCAATAGTCCCAACCTCTTTGTACAAGGAGATGTCAGGTATGTATTGCAGGTATTTACGTAGACTACTGCTACTGTAATAGGGGTTGTCTTCACAGACATGTTGTGTGTGTGAGGTCACATCTGCTTTAAACATGTGTGCCATTGGCTACTGACAGACATCCTAAGGACATCATAGTACAGTATGATTCTGTGGACTAGAGCAGAGATATGGACAATACATATGGACAGTCTGATACACTCTCATCAGTCCAGAGGTATACACAGAACCCCTTAGTGCAAGACATGTGGACCAAGCCTGACAATGTGGATATTAACAGCCATGTAGATGGGTATATCACTTAAATACTGGTATACATTTGGCCCATAAGTTATGCATTCACACACCCCTGTCTGTCCTGACACATAATAACAGCTGGTACAGAGTTGACATGGCCACATACTACCCACTAGTTAGTGACATACATCTGTACAACATCTCACTGCTTTTTCTGAAATACATGACTGTTATGGTGGCCTGGCAGCAGTACATCTGGCAAGTATCTGGGCATAACATCACACTGGGTAAGTACACTAAGCTGCTAGGCATGTAACAAAGCACTGTGCAGGCTACAGGTAGACTGCCATAACACTGGCCTACATTTCATATGGGGGAATACACATGTACCTGCATATATAGCAGGCTCTACAGGCATATCACAGGACAGAGTAACAGACACCTGTGTGAAAGTGCAGATCCACAACCAATGTGAACACAGACACAGCCACATATGGTAAGCAAGCATAATATTACAGTATATGGACTATCTGATCAACACCATCCTCATATGTGCCACTCAAACACTAACCCTACATATACTGGGCTACTACACAGTGTGGTCCGATGCCTGTCTGTGGTATGGGACATGTGTGTGTTTGGCCCTACAAACATGTAAGCCGATAGGGTAACATACACTGGAGCAACATGTAACATTAGATAGAACAGGACCAATAACAATGACATCTACCACAGTCTGTACACAGGACAAGGTACATATTCACAATACACACACTATCAACAATCACCATAGGTAAACAGACCTCAGTACTGTACACACAACCACAGAATGCCCAGGTTATGTCCTCAAATATAACTCCTACTATATATAACATGAGTAGCAGTCTGATATCTCACTGGCTTGTTATCAGATATTATGTCAAGAAATTATGATGTACAGAACATATGCACCTCTTACTGCATGACATATGTACAAAGGTTGACAAAGTTACGGCTGGAGGCACAAACTCAGGGCCAATATTGACATGTTGCTGTGATAACCTCATACATTTACTGTTGTAACAGGGTTGTTGTGACATATATCCTATGAGGGATATGAAGTTTGTAGCTTTCATGGCTGTCACTATGTACAGACTGCAATGCTCACACTATGCTTCTGCAGTTCACAGATAGGTGCTAAGTGAGTAACACAGGAAACAAAAGGCACCACATACTGCCCAGTCTGCAGATGAGCCTATAGATGGGGTTTTCCTCAGAAACATAGCACTGTCATGATGGGTATTAAAACATGTAGACCACCATATCCACACACACCCTGTTAAACCATTACTCCAAATACAGAATAGCAACACTTACATTCTGTAGTCATGTCAGGCACATCTCCTTCCTGTGTGTTGGCCTGTTTCCACAGTGTATGTTGTTAGAGGTAAATCCCCAATCCATCTGTGATGCTGTTTGCCAAACACCAGATCTAGGTCCTGCTCACAGTGAATGAAAAAGCCCAACACTAACATGATGTTCCTGGATACTGGAGTGTGTTTCTATGTATTTGGCTATGGGAATGTTACCACTGCTGTTCCACATGCAATCAGCTAGAGGAGGGCTGCAATTTGGGCAGAGGCCATCAGCTGACCATGAGCATCATTTACAAAACACATGCTGTTACCTAAGCAAAGCAGGTGTAGTTCTTCACATCCATCAGAGAGGGAGTGAGAGAGGCAGACAGAGACAAAGTAAGTCAGGGAGGGGGTGGGAGAGTAAAACCTAAGCATGTTTGTGTCACACACCTACCAGTACAGGGTATCAACCCCCTGACTGACTATGCATTGCTATCACATGTCTATGCAGTTATTGGATGCACCACATAGCTAACATGTTGAGGAGCTCCCCAAACATATATGTGATGGTGAGTGACATCTGCAACAGTGATATGGTAGCAATACAGTAGGTGTAGTACACGTGCCTGTCCACATGCACGTGTAGTACATGTGCATCTGGACAGGCATGTGTACTACACATGCCTGTTCATGTGGACAGGCACGTGTAGTACATGTGCCTGTCCACATGAACAGGTGTCAGCATCAACACAGCCACACTCTCTCAGGGACTAACACACATTGACACACTTGGCAGGGTCAGGAATACACTTCCTCACTAGTTAGTTTGCCACAATACAGTACTGTGCAGATATCACATGTACCACGGGGGTTATCCGGAGGTTATATTGGCAAAAAGTATGTGGAGGTGTCTGACATCAGACATCATGCATCAGTATGCCAGTGGGGGTTGTAGTGAGTGTGAATGTGGTCAAAAGCATCATACACCAAACACACAGACACAGGGTGCTAGTACTAACATGCATGCATGTATTGCTTCACGGGTGTGTAGTGGTTGACTGTGCCAGAAGGCTATACAAGGCTAGGTGGCAGGTATACCTTGGCATCAGGCCACATGACAATGGTATGCAGTGTGGCTCAGGGGTGTAGTGTCTGGAATGGCCCACACAGGTGGGCATTGTATTCACCATACAGTCACTTGGGTAACTATTGTGTGTGGCCTTTGCTGTTCAATGCTTGCCATGTATTTGTTCTTTAGTCCATGACATGGACGTTGTGTGGGATGTGCACATGTCCCATATGCATGTACAGTGACATGTGGAACTGTACCTGGGGTGTCTGGGCCATGTTGTGTACACAGATTGTTATAATCAGATGTGACTGTCCTGGCCTCATGTGCTGGGAACAGGTAATGGACAGCATTGACCCTGCACCTACATTGATAGAATGATACAGGCATTCCCTGGTGTCAGTGGCATTTGTCCATACAGGGCATTTGCATAAGGCATGGTAGGTCTTTTGTGGGACATATTTGATGGCATCACAGGTGTTGCAGGCGTCCAGTGGGGAGCATAGTGAAGGCACACTGTCTGCATGTATGTGCATACTGTACTGATTGATAGAGTGCCATACCCTGTGTAGTCCACTGCAATCACTCCATGGTTACTATCTGTGGGCAATATGCAGGGTACTACCAACACAGCGGTTGTTGCCTAGGCAAGGGTGTTTGTGTATGAGACATGGGTTGAGAGTGTTCTCTGTGTAATACAAGGGTTGCTAACTTTGTTCACCTGGCCTTGATGTCACATGTAGGGGTATGTATTGCCACCCCAGCCTCTCAGCTATTTCACATCTATTATCTTTGTAAGGTGGACATTGTGACATATAATAGGGCCACCATATAAGAAATTTGCAAAACCCACTCTACAATGAGTACAGTTGTTGCACAGTCACCTCAACACAGGATACGAATGACAAACATAGAGACATACACCTGCCATGTCTGGGATTAGAACTCCTACTTAGCTCGTTTATTACACTACAGCATTATGCAGTTATAGGACGTGCCACAGATATTACTAGGATACACCTTTCCCAAAGGTGTATTTCACAGTGAATGATACCAGCAGCCTTGCCAAAGTAGGGGATTTGATTTGTAGTGAGTGCGACTAGCCTAAAAAGCATTGCTCCCTACACAGACAAGGTAACACACACACAAACATCCACACTTGCCATGTGTGGGAATAGAACCCCTACCAAAGAACTATATCACACTACAGCATTACTTTGTTGTAGGACGCACCACAGAGATTACTAGGCTACATCTTTCCCAAAGGTGTATTTCACAGTCATTGACATTAGCAGGCTTGCCAAAGTAGGCCATTTGATTTGTAGTAAGTGTGATTAGCTTAAATGGCATTGTTCCCTACACAGACACACAAACACAGTTGCCATGTCTGGGATTAGAACTCTTACCTAACTAGTTTATCACACTGCAGCATTACACAGTTATAGGA